>NW_017307012.1:718892-802003 GCF_000935625.1 Nanorana parkeri
TATATATCTATATATATATATAATCAGTTCATTATGTTAGGGCAACAGCCTGCATTTCCTCTTGGAATGGATTTTGAATCCACTGCCTGGATATATAATCAGTCCAGTCAGCTACTGGACACTAAAGTAAACCTGTACTTCAAGTTAAACTTTAAAAAAACAACAACTCCTGCCTAAGAGCAGACACTAAGCATGCTATTATCGTTTATTAGCCAGAATATCATTTCTGTGCTCCTTTCTGACTTAATTTTACTTTGCTACACAGGCCCAACTTTTCCTGACTAAGCTCCAGCAATGGCTATCCCCTTTTTCAATGGTGACAGAGGCAGCTTTCTAGGACAGAAGAATCACAGTTGGCAGGTCTAAGCTATAAAATCAGACCTCAGTAATAAAGTAAAAACTACATCACAGAGGGGCTCAAAAAAGCTTTCCCGACTAATAAAGGCAAAAGTAGGCATCTTGCGATGTCTGGTCTCAAGCTGGGTACACACGGACATATTTTTTAGCCTGCGAGGCTCACACAAAAAATATGACCAACAGCATGGATGAATGAATATCCTGTTGGGTACACTGTATTCAGATAGCGGTGACGGCCGCTGTCAGAATAACCAATCTAATTATCGACTCACTCTGTGGGAGCACCCACAGAGTGAATTTTGACTAATTCCTGCTGAACTGGCCACATTTGAATCCCTGTGTACCCAGTTTAAGACAGGACTTTTAAAAGATTAACCTGGAGTACAGGCTAATTTCACGTATTTCTTTATCTTCACATGGTTAACAATGACTGGAAGACCAATAAAGATTAACATTGCAAATATGTGCTGTCAACATATTGTTCTTTTGAATGGCTGAGCACAGAGGAAATGTGAGGCATGTTCAATGCAATAATTAAGCAGCTTATGTTAGCCATGGCTAGTACGAGACTGTCCTGCTTAACATCCTTAATAAGCACCAAGATGAATATTTACCAGGAACGATGGAACAACTATAAGAATCATCACTTGCACCATGCCCACTGACATCCTCATACGAAGCACCATCTGCAAAACAAAGAGTGATATTAAATTATACTGGATTATAATAAAAAAAGAGGTGACATCATCTGTGCATAAACATCCAAAATTTGCACTTTGCTGCCAAGAACTGTCGATGTCAGAGGATTCATTTAAATATTTGCAGGTATGTTTATGATGTTGAACGTGTTATTTTAAAGCATGATCTTGGGGAAAAAGGAAGTCTCACATGATATTATGAGTGCCTAAACCTAATATGGACCGCTCTCTCTCCTGGTGGACTTGACTAGGAGCAAAAAAATATTCCTGCTGCACATACCCTTTAATAGAAATGTCACCTGAAATACACCCCCCCTACCCCCCTCCTCCTCTTTAGCTCAATGAAAAAGACATTATATACATGAGATGATTTTGTGAAGCATGTGATCCAGACATCTGGAGTCTGCAGGGCATGCTGGGAAACTGCTGCCATGAGAGAAAGTTATTTAAGAGCATGATGAAACTTATGCCTCTTCTCATCAATTGTTATATCTGCTGAAAGGTCAGACAACAAAATTAGAAAGGAGTTTTCTTGAAAACACTGTGAGCTGTGGTCATTGTCATATTTTTTAGCATATATTATTATATGTTCTCAACAGCAAAACAGAATTCCCTGTTTTCACAACTAGATAGATGTGAGTGTGGGGTTTAGAAAAGGCTGCATCTAGGGATGCTCAGATACCAAGTACCGTACTCTGTACAGGTACAAGTACAAGTACAGATACTTTTCCAGCTCCAAGACTAGACTAGGAGAAAAATTCAAAAGTTAGGAGGCAGCTGTCATTTTTAAGGAGCACACGGAGCTCCTGGGATTTGTACATCTCTATTTTAATGCATTATTATTTTTTTTTAGAAATATATATCAGGGATGCGCCGATACCATTTTTACAAGTACAAGTACCGATACTTGCCCAAGTACTCACAGATACAAGTACTGATACATTTTTGTTTATAGTCATGTGACAGTTTTTCTAAAACAATGCAGACTAATGATTTCAGGACAGTGGTGGAGCGCCAGAGCCCGGTCCCAGCTGCAACCCTGGTAGTTCTCGTGAAAATGCCGAGTATCGGCACTAGTATCTGAACTGGTATCTGACATCCCTAGCTGCATCATATAAAAGTAAATATGATTTCTATTTCTAAGAATATTATGATTGATGTCTTAGACCTTATATCTTTTGACCTGTACCCTCATGTGCAATGATTTGGGACTGATTGTTGCTAGAAAATGTCTTAAAATATATTTTCTATCAGTGAAAATGCCGATTCCTGCCCTCACACCACGGTGCCCTTCGCTGTCAGAGCTGAGTAGCAACCACACCACTTATCATTAATGTCCTCAGGAAGACTTGTATTGCAAGGATGGGGAGGAGGTGTGTCTAAACAGGTCTGTTCCTTAAAGCCAGCACTGTCATTACGTCATTCCAGTCCTTTCTTAATAATATAATTATAAGCCTCAAAACAACATTGATGTACAGGTGGAGACTTACATTTAACCCAATTGTCATAACACATATACTGAATCATAACCCTTCCAATGTAAAATAGTTTGTGGAAGTTTTTGGACGCTTGTCATTGGTCAATAACAAGAGCACTGGGCCTACCCTATTACTGAAATCCCTATACCTTGCGTAGGCTCAGTTAAACCCTATAACACCACAAAGAGATGCAATAATGCAATAGAAGCAGTAAATAACTATTGACACTCTAGTAGGGTTGCAAAAAGTGTGTTAGTTGATTAGAAACAGATTAGTGTATTAGTAAAATAACCTAAATCCCATAAAGTACTGACAAACAGAGCACATCTAAATAAAAATTGCACTGCGTATACCTTTACTTTTAGGTATCTGCTTGGTTCTGAAGCTCCTAGCTTGGTTGACTGTTGAAAAGTTGATGGCGGTTGTGGAGAAGGCCATAGTTCCCAAATCTTTCCTTCTTTTGCCCGTGGGAATTTCATCAGGACCCTCCAGATTTTCAGCACTACCTGTCCACTGTCCACCTGCCAGGACCATGGACTGGACCAGGTCATTCATGGCTGGGATGCAAATGAAAGCAAATGAATCAGCATGATACCGTGAGCCATCTGTAGCCAGCTTTGGTTCTCTGACAGCCCTACAAGCATTAGAAAGCTCACTGCGGGTCACAACAGCTACCAAGTTCACAAAGCCATTTCAGTTATGACATGCATTCAGTGGACAATGATGAAAGCAAGTGGACATGTACAGCAAATGTGGCATTTGTACATTACTCATAAAGCCTTTAGAATATCCTCACCATGCTATAGCAGCAGTGATGAGCAGCATAGCTTGCTAACAAGTTATGTTGCTTAAGAATGACCAAATGGTATGAAATGGTGAAATAAGCAGTACAGCGAATGGTTAAAGTGCACCTGTTGTCTACACAATAAGCTGGCAGCCATTTTGTAGAATAAACACAGAATCAACCCCTGAGTTGACTGGGAGACAAAATGTGATGCCCTAGTAACAAAAGTAGTGCCCAGAAAATGAACGGGTTGCAATGTCATCAATATCGGACCACAGAGATGCCACCTCCACCATTCTAAGACAACATGTACACTTAACTGCATTTTTATTGTTACAGGGGAGATAGAAGCCATTCCTAAATCTCAATGCCATTCAGATTTTCTGTCAGCGGTGTTGGACAGGTCTATGGCCAGTGCAGGTTACTGCGTTTTGCAAAACCCTAAACAATTAATATTTTAAGATGGCACTTGGAGAAAAAAGCATCAGTTTTTTAATATACCTTGTAGTAAATTAAGAAGTGCCATTTCATAAAGACAACTGGATATACTGTTTGAAGGATTACTAAATTCAAGAACAAAAAAAAATGAAGCATGAAGCAGCTTACCACTTCATAAATGTGGTAGCTGTGTTATTTTTCTGGCTAAAAACATTTTCAGCAAGCACAGAAAAAAACCTGCTGATCTTGCCAGAAATGACATGTCCGTGAGCTGAACTGGGAGCAAAAAATAAATCTTATATTCTATAAACTACTGATCTCTCCATCCTCAATGTAAAGGCAGATGAACAAAGGCAGACATGTTGAAGCCTGGCCTAGCTGACAGCCATGACTTCTTCCATATATACAGTGGAGAACTGAGCACCAGGAAATGTAGTATTCGCAGGACCACCAGGTGAAAAGAAAAAAAAAACTAATGCAGCTACCTCATTAAAAGACTGGTAAGCTGCAACATATTAAATTGTTGTTTTTGGGTTTAGATATGCTTTAACTGGACAATTGTTTGGTGCAGCCATTTCAAGTCCTGGACAAATTCACAAAACCTCAGCTTGTTTAATCTCTACATTCTCTTTTTGCTGCACTGAGTTGTGTTAAGGGCATCTGTACCTGAGCACTTCAATGCTGATGTTATAGTATATACCGATTTTGGTACAGTCACACTGTTCACCTTTATCTATAGTCCTTTTTTGCAATCTGTGTTATCTGTTCAACGTATAATACAATAGGGCAGATGTTGTATTGCTAACAATTATCAGTAAACCTGTACTGTGGAATAATTGCTAAGGGGAATAAAACACACACTAGCTCATTCACATGTTAGGCTAAATACAGTGGGTTATGTTCAAAGAGTAGTTACCCACAGCTGCTGGTTCAATGGTCAGTCAATGATTACAGCTCAGCTTCAGCCCCAACTTTATTTTTCTTTTGGACAGAGTGATGTAAGGTAAAAGCTTCTGTCAAATTTAAAGTATATGTAAACCCACGTGTAGTTTCAAAAGTCATTTTCAATATTTTAAAATCTGAGTTTTTGTTAGAATGATCCCTAGTGATCCTGCCAAGAATGTGCTTTTTCAGGGACTTCTTGTTACCGGGTCACAACACTCTGGCCCTGTCTCACAATTGTGCTCCTGCATTGTCACCCCGTCACATGCACTTTTGCATGTCACATTATACAGGCATGGTCCACTGTTGTAAACATGAGGAAACCTGCCCTGAGGAATGCCATGCAGCAGTTCCTGTTTATTTGAAGGGTGACAGACAGGAAGTGACGAGTTACCTCCCCAACAGGGTAAAGGCGGAAATAAAAACACATTTTATAGTAGAATGATGGAAGTTTAGAACCTCTGTCCTTGCTCTCTGCATCCACGTGGGCAATTTCTCTTTACATTACGGTTCATTTATTAAAGTTCTGCGCAGCTTGTAGTTGAGCTGATGCTATTTACGTGGCATTAGCATCCCTAAATGGCACTGAAAAGTATAGGAATTTCCTATACTGTAAGCACCATCTAGGGTTGCTTTTGCCGTGCAAACGGAATCCATCTGGCTATATGCCAGGGGGAACTTTTATAACTGAACTCCTTAGTGTCCATGAGACATGTATCAGAAGAGAAATAGAAGTAAAATCTCCTTTGCGCACACAAATAGCATTTAAAACCTAAAAAAGAGGTAGAAGAAAGAGTGCTAAAAGCATGCATATAAATAAATAAGCCAATGCCTTATGGGGGTTAGGCTGCACTGCCTTCATCAGGATTCTGAAATGCTGTACAATCTGAAAAGATGGAGCTCTGAATAGATCAGAATTCTAAAAAGATAGTTATCTGTGATCCCTGTTGGGAAAAAAAACCACAGGAAATATGAAGGCTTTTATAAAATGTAAAATGGGACAGAGGTTCTAAACCTTCCTCACTTGGTTCAAACACCATAAACGTTTTGGCTGGCATTAAACTTTTATTCTCTTGCTGTGAGGTGCTGCATTTTGCCTTAAGCTTTCAACTCTTGCTGGAACCACCTGTCAATTTAGGCAAATCCTAGTATATTTCCCCTTCAAACGCCCTATCCAATGGCAACAGGACTTGCAGCTTGCATGTTAGGGAAAACAGCACAGCCCGGGGTAAGCTTAGTGAGGTATTAGTGATGGAAGCCAAGAACAGCTAGCTGAACTGGTTGAATGTCTTACACACAGAGCGGCGGTAGAGGGCCTTCATTTTGTCTTTATCCTTCGGTCGGTTCCTCATAAAAGGCAGTCTTTTCAGTGCTTATGTCACAGCATGGGAAGAAAGAAAAAAATCAAAAAACAAGAAACCAGGGGGAAAAAATAATAGAAATGAAAAGAGGAAGAGGGAGGAGAAGAACACATGGAAGAAGTTAAATGCTGAAACGAAAAGACAGAAATGAGCATGTACCAATCTCAATTTAGCATGCACTACTACAAAAGACAGGCTAACACCAGTGCATAATGGGTATGGCAGGTGACACAATTTTTGAATACATTCTGTGATCGCTGGAAAAATGTTTTAATAAAAGAAAACATTTTTCCAAAACTGTATATGATCTAAAGTATTACATATTTAAAATAAGTGCTTTATAGACAGGGTAGAGGGTACGGGTTATGACCTCTGGTATGTGTGTGATCTATGGATTAAATCAGAATTTAAAGTGAAGCTATTGTGCATATTCTGTAAGTTCTACTGATGAGGTACCTGTTGTAATATCATTTCAGAATCTATTTTCATAAAAAATTTCCTTGTGTGCCCTTCAGGGAAATGATGCCTTGTTTTCTGTGTGGCCACAGAGAGAGGAAGTGAACAGAATCTCCCCAATGGGGTCATAGAGAGCAATAAAAACAAAGGGTTAGATCATCTGGAAATTTTGTATTGCTTTTGGGTTCCCAATTGGAAGAATCTCTTGCGTGGGCACCAGGACAGGAAGAGGAAATCTACTCAGTGGGGAACAATATGTCACCAGCAACTGAATTACCCTTGTGTCATGGCCCAAAGAGATAATGAAGCTTGTAACAAGAGAAATGTCATGAAACAAACTGTGTGTTAAATTGCATATTTTATATTTCTTGTGTAGGCCTTTAAAAAACGTAGAAATTAGGAAGTACATGTTTTCTATTTAAATGTCATATGACATGACCAGACCTGAGGATCTATGGGATAAATGACCAGTGAAATGTGGAAACAGAATCTCTCCAAATGATTGGTGAATGAAGAACAGATGGAGGCCAGACCGAGACGGATCACACACAAACAAGGAAAGAGTGCAGGAAAAGACAGATGTGAAAATCTGGAGCATCTGGATTTCCTATGACCTCCTCAAAATGATGAGGAGAATGAATATATATATATATATATATACACACACATACATACATATATACACATACTGTACATACATACACACACAAACACATACATATACACGTGATGAGAAATCTTAATCATGATGAATGTGTCCATAAGTTTTCAAGGGATCCAAGCTTAATTTAAAAGGGAAAGTCCACCCAAAACACATATCTGCTTTGAAATGTGGCAGTGAGGCCTTTGCACCTGAATTGATAAGCATGGCCACTTGCCATGATTGTCATGTGTGGGTCTCCCTCCAGTTCTCAGACCACACAGCTTGGATTATCAGAGCCAATAACACAGTAAGAAAGACGTCACCACCAAAAGCCACTGTGAAATACAGGAAGACTGTGGGTGGGTCAGCCTGCGAGAATTCACACATAAAAGAAATACTGGTTTGGGTAGACAAATCCTTTAAAAGGTGGTATTTTTGAGGCAGTGCAAAGAGTAGTGGTGATTTTTTAATAATTGTTTATTAGTCACATCAGCTAAGGTGTACTTTCTGATTGGAAGCTGCCCTCTTGACATTACAACTGTTCTGTGTACTGCTGTATTGAATAAAGTTGCATGGGTTAAGGGGCCTTGCCTCTAGGGCATCAGACATGAATTAATCTTTTAGAGGGATTTGGCAAGAGGTACTGCAAACTAGAAAGTAGATTATACCTACAATCAGAGAGTCCCAAAACAGATTCTGGAATCTCACACAAGTTCCAAGACCACTAAAGGAACCAAAACGTGTTTAGCTTTTTTTGCCTCAGCTTCAGTCCCAAAATCACATTTATTTTAATAAAGTTTAAAAAAAGCCCAGCAGTTATATGTCCCCTAATGGCCCTGTAACAGCTGTCAGGGCATAAGAGGGCAGCAACTGGCAAATTTACCCTCACAAATAGGCTTCACGAAAGTAGATAAACGCTGTAAGTAAATTTAGTGACACCATATAGGTTTTCTTGGGTAGTTGTATCCATTCTCCAATATTTTGGTTTCGCTGAAGTTCTCCTACATTTTAATTTTGTTCTTCACATCATCAATAGCCCTGAAAACACTGCTTTGGTGTTACTAGCCTCCATATTTAGTAGCTTTAAAAGGAGAACTATGACATGAGTGATTTCCACTCACCTCATAGTTCTAAGCCGACCTGTGACAATGAGACTGTCACAGGTCGGCTCAGTAGATCGGGAGGTGAGAGAACACATACTGGGTTCCCTCACCTCTCGATCCTGTCACGGCTCTCTGCCGTGACAGGGGGAGGGGCTGGATTCCCCTCTCCCCGCTCCGATCTGCCAGCGCTGACTGGCGGAACGGACGGGGGAGGGGGCGGGTACAGCTGGCTCTGCCTCTAGATAGGCAGAGCCAGCTGTCACTCACGCAGCTGGGCGGATCCCGTCATCTAAGTTGGGATCCGCTCCAAGTGCGGCGTCTCAGTATACCGCGAGCTGTAGCTCGCGGTATACTGAGCTTAGGGTAACAGGAGGACGCTAGTTTGTGTCCTCCCATTACCCTAAGGAGAACTATGGGGAAAAACACTGACCCCATAGTTTTCCTTTAAGGCTCCATTCACACATAGCGTTTTTGTTTTCCACATGGTTTTCTGCGCGGCACGCAACTGTGCAAATCTTAACATGCACACGGATTACGCACATATGTGGCTTCTACTATAGCCGTAACATGTGGAATCAGCCCAGAATATCGCGCTTGGACTTTTTTGCACGATGTGCGTTTTCGTGCCGTACAGGTGTGAACCAGATACATTGACATATATTAGTTTTTGTGTTTAATTTGTGATCAGAGCCTTACTTATCAAAATGCTTACATAGAAATAATATATTCAGCCCCACTGAATCCAACAGGAACATACTGTAAAAATAAGAAAGTACAAATTCCTAAATAAAAAAAAACTGGAACAGTTCCTACTGGAATGCTACAGCTCGCGGTATACTGAGCTTAGGGTAACAGGAGGACGCTAGTTTGTGTCCTCCCGTTACCCCAAGGAGAACTATGGGGAAAACACTGACCCCATAGTTCTCCTTTAATATGAAACAATATTAAATCGAGATCACATGTGCTATGGGACAGTCAACCAAACATGGCATCCATGCTTAAAGTGACATTAAACCCTCAGATTTCTTAACATAAACCAATACTGTAATGTGCGCCTTACTGTAATCCATGGTTGTTTCCTTTCTCTTTGCTGCTTTTCATTTTAAATCCTCATGTCTTCTCATGCTTGGTGAGAACTTCCCTTTTCAGCTCAGGGCCTCTTCCTGTAGTGCTGGCTCAGGTTACAAGCCTATACACAGACACCATGTATCTATTCCTCAGACAAGGCAGTCTGCTGCAAAACAGAAGTTCTGCCCAGCATGAGAAGAGATACAGATTTAAAAGGAAGAACAGAAAAGAGAAGGGAAACAACCATGGATTACAGTACGGCACACATTACAGTATTGTTTTATGTTAAAAAAATATGAGGGTTTAATGTCACTTTAAGATGTAAGGGCATGGAAGAAGAAAAGGCTATCTGACATGGAGAGTCAAGGGCAACCACAGAGACCAAACTTCTATCCACAGACACCAGTGAAGTTAAAAATAATAATAAAAAGAAGGGCTAGGAGGAAATTTTCACGTTGAGAACTTATTAGTCAGTAACAAGGGGCAAGAAAATGATAGATAGTAAATCTCTGAAGGTGGAAATTATTTTTTATGTTCTTAAATTTAAAAAACGTTCAGATATATTTATATTTTATAAAGAGTGCTGCTGATGGGTAATGGTTGGCTAACACTAATCTTGTACGTAGGAGAGCCACTCATTGGATGCACAACATACACAAACAATAGGTTACAGAAACATCAGCTGAAAATGCCGTATGGGTACATTGCAGACTTTTCCACATAGAAAGATGAAATAACCTAACATTCAAAATGTGAAAAACTGTTTAGTGTTACATTTTACAATTTGTAAACCCGTACACAAAAAAGACACAACAACAACAACAACAACTGTAGAGGTGTAATACATGTGTACTATGCACTCAGCTATACTGAGCCATCATTCTTTCTTAACAAACAACAAATTTTATAGAAATTTTTTTAAACTTGGCAAATTCACAAAGATACTTCAATGGGCTCTCATCCAGTGTTCCAATATATCTAAATATACCAGCAGAAGTAAATTGATGAGGATGGAAAGTCAGTACAAAGAACAACATGCTTTTATTCTCAACTCTGCCTACTTTTCCCACCACCAATGTTTTAAATCTTTGCTCCCCTTAAGAACTATGCCAGGCAAAGAAACTTCAGCATCTTACCCACATAAGGGTGTGCCAGATGCCTGGTTCTACCCACCGGGCACTATGTTACTACTGTGTCCTGTAGTGACTCATGGGTGTAAACTCAAATGAGCAAAGATCAGAGGCTCAGGCAGCAGAACAGGTAAGTATTAGTCCTTTTCTTTCGCAGGTAACTTTTTTTTAATGTGGCAATGTTGTTGCTTAAAGTAAAACACCAAACAACCTTTTTCCTTTTTGGATAGATTGGTAAACTATTAGAACCCCTGTCAGGGTTTCACTGCTTTTTGTGTTCTCTGTTGAGGAGAATTTTCTTCTTACTTTCTGTTCCAGGTCACAGAGAGAGGAAGTGACAGGAAATGTCTTCAACAGGGACAGAAAAAGCAAAATAAACAACTATAATAATTGTATAATATTGTTGGGAAGGGTTAGCATGTATATCAGGTGGTTATTGCTGTTTGCATCCTTATTTCCTAAATGCCCATCACTTGCTGTCCCAGTGACAGTGGTCACCTTGGCAGGAAGTGAGGCAATATGCCCAGTAGGATCCAGACAGCAATAACAATTTTTTAGCGGTTCTAGCCACATTGCTTTAAACCAATACTATAATAACATGAATTCTGAAGGCATGGATGGTGCTGTACTAAATCTGTCATAAAGATTTCTCACACCATCCCCTGTCATTGGGCATGCAAAGGTAAATTATAGAGGTATGCTAATTCCATATAAGAACATCAGCCTCCAAGCTGTATTAAATAGGCTGACTTATCAGGGTCCTTTATCATAGAAATGTAGGAATGCCAGATTGTGTAATTGTGCCATTATAAGTATCCACCATAAGTAAGGCATGTTAAAAGGCTTTCTGACTTCCTGTTCTAACTGATAGTATATGTCAAGGACCTTACCATGTTGAAGCAAGCCCACTGCCTACAGACACAGGAAGCAACCATTTTCACAAAAGGCCAGGCCATTGTTTTATTAGCAGTCACTGATTCATTGGGTAGAAAGTTCACTATTATTATAGCAACTATGGAAAATAAGTTTGTTTGATCTCATGGTCACTGGCTGAGCATACAAAATGGCTGTTTCCACAGCATGCAAGCAGGAAGAATGCTTAAAAAACATCTATAGGCCACATTAACACTACATAAACAGATTACATTATAAGAACATTTAGAATTAGAGAGTTTTAGAAAGACATTTAAAGATATGTACTAACAGTATATGAAATCATATAAACATGGATTCAGGCAGTATACATCAGTTACTTGAAATCAAAAAATAACATAGCTGGGACATTGTTATAAATATGAGCCTATTTCATAAAATGGTGCAATTAACCAATTAAAAGCAGTCAACTAAAATTGGGCATTATGAACTAGAGTACAATACTGGCCATTATACCAAAAAAGGCAAGAAAATATTTTAGATAGAATCATTAAAAATACTCACTGCTGCTTTTTTTGGCCCCAAGTGGATGCCCCTCCTCAAGTGAATTTGAACCTATAGATGAGCTATCTTGGCTGTCCTGGGGAGGTAACTGCAGAAACCCTTCACTGGATTCCGATCGGGAAGGCGTGAGTGTAAGAGACCTTAGGCGGTCACGGTTGACATCTTTCTTGGACTTGATCAGCTTCCTCATCTTTAAAGTTATCCAGTTTCCTCTCCTTGAAGGTTAAGAATTTTACTTTTTACATATGCAAAATAGCAATGATCTTTACAAGTCATGTTCTGATTTTTCTTGATTATAGCAACTTGACACATTCTTGACAGCAGGCCTATACTCTAACCCCTTGGTTCTCAACTGGTGAGTCGTGACCCAAAAGTGGGTCACGACCCTGTGTTCAATGGGTCCCCCGTCTGCCTTCCACTTTTCTAGGTGAGAGGCTCCTCAGCCTCCCCCTAGCACAGCACTGTCAGTTCTTGCGCCAAACAGCCATTGAGAATATGCTACCCGGTGCCGAATGTCAGCTTGAGGTGGGGTTATGGTCTCGAGGGAGCTCCATCCATACGTGCATTGCTTTACAGCACCCTTGCATGTCCTGTAGAGGTGCCTGGACCAGGGGGGTGTCGCATTCTGGTTCCTGGCACCTCTACAGGTAATGCACATATGTATGGCGCTCCGTCACAGCACATTCTGGTGTGGGAGTGCATTGCCATTCATTTGAATGGCATCGTAAGTGCACCTCCCACCCACAGTTCTATTGCTCGCATCAGAACATGCGGTACCACATGCCATGCGTTCCATTGCAGTGTGACTTGGGTCGCGACTTAATGACCAAGGACAAAGGTGGGTCCTGAGGTTACACAGGTTGAGAACCACTGCTCTAACCTATACGCTAAAACACCCCTCTCTTTACTAATTGTAAAAGGACAGATTAAACACTTAACTATACAAAAATTACAGTTGCTTTACTCACAGTTTTATGATCAAATACTAAGCAATGGTCACAGTGCTTCAGCCAAGGGGGGATAACCAGAACAGCTGATTGGCCAGCTTTACTTAAATGCAAGTTCATTAACCACTTTGGCTTTCATCAAATTACTAATGCTTTTATATCTGATCATGCGTCTGCACTAGAAACATCTTGGATCCTACCGCAGTGGTTTCTTTAGAAAAAGGTAGGTATTCCAAATGGTCTTTTACCTAATATACATTCACTAGTAACAGACCAGTATATTCATATATGGTTTGACATCCAGTGTTCTGCTGTTTACCTTCTTGGAGGCGATGGCTCATAGAACTTGTACTGATCCATTATCTTTTCTTCTAGTTTTTCTTTTTGTCGTCTGAGTTCATTTAACCTGTCCCTGTAAGATAGAAACGTGGATAGTTTAAGAAATAGCATCACAAAATAAACACATTAAACATTTCTTGACCTATAAAGTGTTACATTTCAATAGATTTCTTTGTTCATCAGCAGGGATGGCCTAATATACATCTGAGAAACATGAAAAAAGAGATGAGCTTAAAACATTTAGTATACATCCATCTTTGTGTGGCCATGGAATATGATACTGCCTGAGGATTGATGGATCATGACTAAGTTGTGTGTAAGAGAAAGTGTTGCTCTTAAACATAGAAAACTTTAGATAACTTGTTACAATCTATACATATACTCTCCCTTACATTGTGATAAGATCCAATTATGCTGTATATAAAAACTGGGAGTGGCTGAGCATATAAAACACCAGTGCACATGTGCCAAGGTAAATATTTGATCTCAACAAGGAATATATTTTCTTACATGTACTGTCTTTGTTCAATCTGAAAAAGATCTTTGCTCTCCATACTCTGGTCCAGCAACGTTTTGTTCAGCAACATTAATGTCTGTATCTGGTCTGTCAAATGTCTATTCTCTTCTTCCAAGTTCCCTTTTACTTGCCCTAAAAGCTAGGGGGGAAAAGAATATTGCTATAATATACAAAAACAATGCACAAGTCCAGTAACATTGACACCATTAGTAAAAGAAGCTTGTTTGAAGTCACTTTGCAAGGGATATACCCTAATTAGGAACACTTATGTATCCTTTGGATAAAGAAAATAAATACTGTTTTAATGGCTTTCATCCCAACCGCCCGATTTGGGAGAGTTAAGAGTCCTTTTGTACTTACCAAATGTTTTTGAGCAAATTACAGTTCAAATGCCATAAAGAGTCCCACACTAACATCTTATTTTCCACATTTGGTCCAAATATTTTGTTTCAGAGCTTCCACATGTCCAACTTCAAGACATTATGAACCTTTTTTCAGTACATTACATGGAACAAAACAAAAGCTAAAAAAGTCACCTTGGGCAGACTGAACATTCTGTAATCTACAAAGACGTCTGATATACAGTGTAAAGTCTTACCAGCACCCCCAAGCACCATGGAAACCCTCTGGGAGTGCTCAGTGATGGGGATAAGTGAGGTAATCCATTGGTCTTCAACCATGATTTCAGTGGCATTCCCAGTGACACTGTTTTGTTCTGTTTTGCTTTATGTACTGTTTCAGTCTGTTCACCTACCATTTCCTCTATGCCTATGGATGACTCTAACTAGGATAATGTACACTATAAGTACTATTACATTTTTTAGGCTGAAACTCTTACATTCTTGGTTGATGACAAACCTGCATAAAATGAGCTGTACAACAAACAGCAAATGATCTATTGGACAGATGTTTAGCAGAAAAAAATGGTTTGCCTTGTATGTTCCTTTGTATACCTACTTGTGTAGAACTGGTTCTACGATATGCACATATAACAACTCTATTGTGTTCTGCACTGTATAGATGTAGTGCCATGTATCCTTTTACTGATGCCAACTCTAAATCTCCTTTATTGTTAATTTGCCATTTTAGTTATATGCCATTTAACAAAGGAAAACCAAAAAAAGACGTTTTGTCAATTGCACTACAGCAACAGTTGCAGGAGGCAGCTTGCACCTGTTTAGAGACAACATATATATAAAAAGTGTGTATGGGAAATCTACAGTTAGGTACAAACCAAAGACATCAGCCAGTGAATTGTTGGTAAATGTATCTATAATATTCTCAATCAAAACTTCCTCCAGAGTTACATTGTGAATTGTTGACTTCAACCAAGTTGCCTGTCCTTTCATAGAAATCAAAGATACTCAAAGCTCACCTCACATTGGTTATTTAGTTTTGTGGATTCGATATCCAACTTTTGAAACTCCTCCTTTAGTTTGGAAAAGTCCACTTCTAATCGGGTCTGCTCCAATTTTCCATTGTTTAGCAAACTTTTCAGATTTTTATGGTCACTTTGCAGGCTTTCATTCTCCCGTAACAGTTGTCTGTATGTGTGGTTAAGTCTGAACAGAGTAGAAATAAATAAATTTACGACATAATTTTAAAAAAAAAGCACGGTGGAAGGGGAAATAAATATGGTTCAATCAGGATGTCCCATTGGTAGTATTTGATTCTTCATACTGTAGTGGTCAGCTGTTCTCTATGCCCCTTTCACTGCTCCTTGTAATTTTGAAACACAATGTCTAAATTTTCACTACAAGAACTATACTGTACAGTTTGCAATAGGACTCAAGGATTCATTGATTAGCAGGCAGAGCAAGGGGAACTGGGTTAATGGGTAAAGGCTGAACATTTTGGAAAACAATAGGCCTCCACTTAACAAAACACACAAAGTCCTTACCAACACCCCATAGGAATAGTAACAATTATATCACAAAATAAAAATGTTACTCCTGCAGCAAGTTAAACATTATCTCTAAATATTAAAAAAAGAAGTCATCCCTAGCCACCATTTTGTTCTACTGTTCCTATTAACATCAGTCTCCACTTAGCAGCATTGCTTGGCAGCCAGAACAACAGAACGCACATTTAGAGGAGGGGTGCACATTACACAGACACCAAATATCTTGACTTTCAAAGAAAAGCAAAAAGTGGGATCAGCCTCATTTTGGTTGAAATAATAAATGAAAGTTCCCCGTTTCTTTACAATGCTACAATAAAGAACACTGGAAAAATATAAACAAATTACATTTTGAAGTAAACTTGCACTATGAGAATGTGTAGGCTGCCCTTGCTGACGTTTTTAAATGCAAGTTGCCTGGCTGTCATGGCAGGGGCATCAATACTTTCTAAAAACACTGATCTGGAAGACTGAAGGTCGGGAGTTTGACTTATTTGAAGGCAGGTTCAGTGACTCAAAGCCAGAGACAGGCAGGGCAGAAATGCCATCCTCCAAATTAGTCCCAATACAGGTTTACTTTAACTTCCACTAAATGTAGCAGCTGTAAGCCAGAAATATTTGGAATATTTTTTAGTTTAGAAACTGTCTGAATCCAAGACTAATATATGTATTTCTGACTTTCCGGGTATTTTAGGATGTTTGTTTTCCTACAAATACTTTAGGTGAAAAAAAATGTTTCTTCATATTATCAATCTCTACAGTGTGTAATAGTAAAATATAATTGCAATGTAGCATCTAACAAATCTGAAAAGCTGCAGGGGTGGGGAGGTAGAACATGTCATATTTCAGCCCCCTGATCCTCTAGGAAGCTAGATGACCCCTTAAGGAGTACTGTCTTTGGTTTATTTTGTATGGATTTCTAAAAATCAGGGCTCATAATTTATACAGCATTACTCTGTAGATGAAGCATTCAGCTCTTAGCTAACATTAAGGAGTTCGGTTTGCATTCCATATCTCATTTTTCAAAATCTAACACTTTTTTTCCAGCACAGGTTGGATCCATTCTTTGTGATGATGGTGGGGATCACTCATGTTTACCCTGAACCAACTTTTATCTTCAAACAGCCCCGAGCACAGCTTGGCACAATGAGGGGTACATAGACAAAAATAGGCTGAAAATTGCAGCATGGGTGTATTGCATTATGAACTGCATTAAAACAGCACTAGAAAGAGGACACAGAGAGTCCCTCTTCTATCCTTCTAGTCCTTTTTTTAAAATGGATTTTTAAGGAAAAACTGAATGCTGTGCCGAAGATTTCCTGCAATATACATCTTCCTTTATGGAAGATAAATGTAATCTACAGCATTCTCATTCAAAGCGGTTTCTTAATTAATATTTGACCAGGTTTACTACCCAACCATGGGCGCTTCTTAAATTGAAGTCACAGGTCTTTCGCACTATTTTCAGGTGTTATTACACATAGGATTAACGCAATATGAACACATGATGTCCCACTGAATGGGACTATAGAAGATGATGTCACATGCTCACTCCTGCAGACAGTGTTGCCCTGGCAACAAGTGGAATCCTGTCCCTTGCAAGGGGTCAGCTGGAAAAAAGAATTTAAATTATGTTGGGGGGTAGATGGTGTCGATTGTTCGTGAAATCTTTGAACATATCACATGTGATGGTTACTACATTGCAACTCTGCATTTATAGCTCTCTAAACTGAAGTGTATGTGTGAGTGGTGGAAACAAAAATCTTCCTTGAACATCTGTTATCAAATGAATCGAAACATTAAAAGAAGCCGGGGAACAAGATGTTAAGAGTTATCAAGAAATAAAAGCTGACAAGCGTATAGATATGACACATCATGGGGAAATTCTGTAATTCCACACTATTTCTTTAGTTGCATAAAGGACATGAAGTGAGAAGAAATCTAAGAAATGTGGACATAGACCACAATAAAACCCAAACAGAGGTTCTAATCCTTCCCCACTCTGTCCAAAACCAGAAAACAATTACAACCATATATCTCAGCTTTCTGTATTGTCCATAGCAACCAAATTCCAACTGTTACTTTTTTGTCAAGGTAATGGCAGACATTAAATTTGTGCCTATTGACTTTTGTACACTGAACTGCGGGGCCATCTAAAGTCTGAGGCTGGACATACACTGTGGGTGACGCTGCCAGCTCAACAAAAGTTGGTTGAGTAATCAACTTTTGTCAAAGAAGCCAGGCTTAAAATGTTCACCCTAACAGTGATTGTAGCCAATGAGCAGGCGCCCACTGTGAGCATACAAAAGCTGCAGCAGATTTGTCCATCCTTTGTCCATAGATTGTGAGCTCTCATGGCAGGGCCCTCCTATCTTGTCTTGAATTGTATTTTAAATGTAATGTCTTCCATAAATTGTAAAGGGCTGTCCAATTTGATGGTACTATATAAATCCTGTAAAACAATAATCCATGCTGTTTAGCGAGGATGGAAGAACCAGTTACATTGTTTTCATTCAGCTTGCAGGCTGAATGAAAATATCTACTAGTGTATGGCCAGCTAATGGGGAACCCGCTGAGGATTTTTGGGGAAAAGCAAAAGAACAAGTGTGTTTACCCCTGGTAAGACATTGCTGGTTGTGCCTTACAGGGTGCTAACACAAATGCCATTGCTGGTTGTGCCTACAAAGGCTAACACAAATGGCTGCACAATGTACCATGTCTAGAGACCCCGTATCTGTATAAATGCCTGGGGGCAGTCAGATCATGCTTGTACATTTGACTGCATTTATAAAATGAAAGGAGCACTCTGATTGGTTGCATCTGATAACACTAGACTAATTTCAGATGTATTCTAGGTGGCAGAAATGTGAACAAAGATAGGCTGTGACATCTACAGAGGGACAATATGGATCACGTAAAAACATTGGAGGATTAAATGTACTTCTATAATAGAATAATGTACCAATGTGACAGACTAGAACACCGCACGTACACAAATACTCAACCTATTTACTGATAAGACATACTCAAGACCGTTTAATTGTTCAGTTTTCATTGACAATAATTTACTAGGTTTTTAGCTGTTGGGTGATGCATTTTTTGCTAAGGGTAGTGTTCTTTTAAATAAGACTAGCATGAGACTTCCCCTCATTATTCCTCAGATGTAGAATGTTCAATATATCCCCAGCTGTGCGATCTCAAGTGTGTATATGAAATGACTGAGGCAGTGACACAGTCTTGCTGATCTGAGCCATTTCCACAGAGCTGACTAGACAAGATTGTACTTGAATGGAGCAAGAAAACATGTATGGAAATATTTAGTAACATATTTCTGATAATCACCATACCCTGTATATTTATATTAGATATAGTATTTGGTAGGAAGAAAACAAAGAGGAGCAGATTGACCATCAAACGCATTTAAGCTGGCCATACGCTGGTTGAATTTCGGGAGAGTCCTGCTGACTTGCAAGCAGTGTGTGGCCCTCTTGAGATGTGGTTTGTTGTTCCAAAACATTGCATTAATCTGTAACATGTGTGAATATGCACAAATAAATTGATATTGCATTAGGAAATTTTAGCAGCCAGCATATAGGGTCCAATAACGGTGTGAGATGAAGTTTTCTCAATGATCATGTTACAAATGGAGCAGAGCTGTGGCTTGCTGAAATATTCCCTTCATGATAGAAATGTGCTTATGATGGGAACTCTAATATGTATGGCTGTAGAAGTAGGGCATTGCAGGGATTGACATGTATAGAAAACATCTCTCCATGTCTCTGTGCATCTTGTAAGATCAGATAATTTTATACATCTGCTTACATGTGGAGAATATCAGGTTTTGAAGTAAACCTGTCATGAGAAGAAAATAGGAGCTGCCACTTATCTCTGTCTAAAAATGCTCCCAGCCTGGCAGTTATGCTGAGCCTCTGGCTTCAACACTTTCTGTGTCACTCACCTGACACTAGTAAGCCAGAGAAAAGCCAGAATTCCCTATCTGCTTACTTGGTCCTGGTAAATGTTGAAGTGAGAGGGTCAACATCCAGGCAAATAGCATTCCATAAGGAGAAGCCAGCAGTCTCCATGTTTCTCCCATGACAAGTTTCCTTCAACTAGCATGCTAATTCATCATCGGAAGGTTGCATGTCATCCTGCTACATCTATTCCACTGACATAAGCAGAAAGCTTATAGTCATGTTTAGAAACATCAGTCATTAATAAGAACTCAGGGGACATGGTTGAATACCAGACTTTGCTTGTAAAAGGATGTTATGTAATGTTTGCGGCTTTGGTGGTTGGTGTTGGACTCATCCCCTCCCATAACACACACAAGCAGCTTTCTTTTCCGAGTACAGAAGGTAATGGCCCACTGTATTCATAAATACACATTCCACTTCACACTGAACTGTATGACTTCTTACAGTTCTTACATGACTTCTTACACCTCAATGCCTCCTGACCTGTAAAATATATTTCTTACATTCCAGGTAAACAAAATGCAATATTATTCTCTGTACTATAATACTTACCTCTCATGCTCTTCAGTGAGTCTTTGATAGTCAGAAGCTAACATTTCACGCTGCTTATTCTCCTGCACCATTTTCCCCTGCTCCTCCTTTAAAGCCTTTTCCAGGTCCTCTAACTGCACTTTCTGTTTCAGCAGCTGGTTGTATCTAGAAAAGAATAAATACAATCCACATTTATATAATCTTACTCTGAGACAGCATATTAAATCTTTGTGTAAGCATGATCTAGAATCTGGCACAGGTCCTCTGGCTGCTGTTGAACTACAAGCTCCAGCAAAACCTCATCAGAAGAAGCATGCTGGGATTTCTAAACAGCAACGGCTGCAGCTTCCCAAAGACGTGAATGGCTGTTTATTGATGTTTCTTTCTTTAATAGACATCGTTGTCTGCTTCTTAGAACAGTCATTAGCAGCCAAAGTTGAAACAGAATAATGGGGCTCTTGTCTGATTCTTGACGCTGATGTCCAGCAAACTTGTATCAAATATGAAAAAATGCTTTTCTTGGCCTAAACACAGAGCACGCTCCAGGAAATGAGCACAGAGGCTCAGCCACGGCCTTGTTTTCCTTTCTCGGTAAACAATCCTGACATTTACAAACCCGGTTGGAGACCCAGTGATGATTAGGTGTGGTAAAGTCACAGGGCGTCCTTGCTGGGCAGATGTGTTCTGCAGCTCTGCGCTTTTACACACGGATATTAGTACAAAGTAGCTAAATGGTGGAGCTATCCTAAAATTCTCCTCTCAATACACATATCAGATTTACTTTGTATATGTAATTTCACTGTGTGCTTTCAATACTTTTGCAATACTTTTTTTTTTTTTATAAATGCCAAATCATGCACACATTGCGATTTCAGGCAGGTCACAGGAATCAAAGTTAGAATCACTAATCCACTGGTCAATCGGGATTGTTTTGCACATATTTTGCAGCCCATGTTTATCAATACGGCTAATTTTCCTTTATTGATTCAGGAAAAAATTGCTTGAATGCAGCACCAATCTGGGTATGGTCTGTGGCAACATTCTTTCTACAATGATTACAACAAAGCAAACCATTAGAGAGTATAAATCTGAACTTAAAGCAGATAACAAATACCATTAAGGTGAGCAATCTGAATTAAGACCTCTTCTGCTCAGTACAGTGCTGTTAGTCTACCATTGTGAGCATGCATATGATTGTGCTATTACTATTTTATTGTCCACTCAATAGACTAAGGGTAGCTACAGCTGTACTGGAGAACTGGAACCTGATTATGCAGGGGCAGGAACACCTGGACTAGTAAAGAGGATGAACATAATTGCAAATGTTTTTGACAACACAGTTTACATTTCTGTATCTCAACTGTGAATCTAGCTGTTTGCATATGTTACCAAAATTCAAGCTGAGGCCCACATATATCCTGATATTTTAAAATATCAAACAGGGATACTATTAAAGTAGTACTTTAGCCATGTTGAAAACTCTCCTCAAACTTATGTTATGGCTTAAGATTAGGGCTCTGTGTAGGCCACTCGAGTTCTCCCACACCAAACTAGTGAAACTATGTCTTTATGGAGATGGCTTTGGGCACGGTCATGCCTATACAGTAAAGGGCCTTCCCCAAACTGTTGTCACAAGGTAGGACACAAGGAAAAACACCAATTGTCTACAATGTTTTTGTCTGCTGTAGCATTAATAGTACCCCGTACTGGAAACACCTAAACTAAGTGAGGTGCTCCCACATACATTTGGGGATAGAGGTAGGTGTTATGGTTAGATGGCCATAAACTTTTGGCAATTATGTGTGTCTGTGGGCAGCTTAACAAGTGTAATCCTCTTGTACAGTTTTCTACATTCTCACCAATAGTCAGACATGTAGTGCACAGCCAGGATCATTGCTGTATTTTAGTGCCACACTCCCTTACTTATAATACACTAAAACCTTGCCTGAAGTTATTTAGCTCCATTGTGGACCTGAGAATCCAGACTGTCCTAACACAGCTATAGGAACAGCTACATGTAATGGGAGTTTCCTTCTCTGAAAATCCACTCACATACAATAGTATAATTCAGTTCTCTGGCTGATACAACTGAGCTAACAGAAGTTAAAGCATTCAGATTAGCTTTGGTGCCCACAAAATGGCAATGTATTTGTCAGGGATCACAATCAATTGCTGGATTTAATTTAATTTTTTAATAGCACAAAAACGTAACTCAGCAGTTCATCTAAATCAGTGCAAAGTCATACCGGTCTACGAGATCTTTGTGTTCCACCTCCAGATTTTTATGTGCAGACTTTAGGTTGCCATGTTTAGAGATGAGCGATTCATACTCTCCTGCTTGGCGATCATGAACCTGTGCCAGCTTTTCATGGTCTTTTACCAACAAATCGTACATCGATTTCAGCTCTTCTCTCTCCTTTACCAAAGACTCGTTCTCTGTTTCTAAGCTAGACTGCTGAAGGAGGAGCTGAGAATTTTGGTTCATTAATGAGGTGCTCTGAGAGTTGAGAGTAGAGTTTTCAACCTGAAGATAAAAATAGAACATAGAAATAACTTGTTACAGTCATTAGGTGGCACCAACATTTTTAACAGTGTTTCAAAGAGTGCACAGAAATATCCACATCATAACTTGCACCAGTGGAGGGTATCAGTGGTGGAGATTGCAAAAGGCCTCTGCGTAAAGGGACAAGTGGAACCCCCCTGTGAAGTCCATGACCAATCTGCCAGAGTACCACCTGGCCTTTTTGAAGGAAACCACTAGGCACCTATTAAAATAAAATCACAAAAATGAAAAAGCGCCACTACTGTAAAACCTTTACTCACGTTGCTGGTGTCAGCATACAGCGTGTCAGCTCGTTTGGAGATGTCGGAGAGCAGTCTAATAGCTGTCGGGGGTGATTGTTTAAACACCGCGGTCTCAGCTGGCCAGGCTGAGCCGCGGCTGTGTGGGTGTGAGGCAATGTCAACTGCCGGACCGTTCGGGGACCAAAGGAGTCGATCTGAGCGTGTCTCGGGTATGTCAAAAAACGGAGGAGAATGGAAGAGATGGACAGGGGCAGTGTCCAATGCTGACGGCTATGCGTTTCGAGGCTCTGCCTCTTTGTCAAGCCTAAGTGGGGAATGCAATAGAGATGGCGGGATATCTTGCCTGTGTTTAAATTTGACAGCTGGGAGGAGTCAAACGTTTTCTGTAATGGATGTGATTGGTGGGGGAGTCGGGTCTCAGTGTACACTCCCATTTAGGGCCGTGCTTGAGCATGGATCCTGCCGAGCACGTATATCATAACGATATGGTGATAGGGGAGAAGAAGGGGCGGCATATCTACGGCATTTTCGTCTGAGAGGCCTAGATGATCTAGTCTAAGTGTGTGGCTACAGAATGAAAAGGGTGTATGTCATAGGAAAATCTTAGATACAGGATGAGCGTCTATAAGGACTATGTTTGCACTAGGCACCTAATTGAATGTTATTCCTGCCAGAATCATTGACTATTTTTTCTCTGTCCAATATCATTATTCACTAACACATCTACTGCAGTTCTCTCCTTACAGGCACCAGGACCAGTACTATCAATGGTGTTATTTACATCTACGGAACCAATCCAACAACTTAGCCCATTACCATTCAAACATTTAGGTTTCTGTCCTCTGCATAACATGCAGTGGATGTTTAACAATTGCCCCTTAGCAGTTCTCCTCCCATAGGATCACTTATTTTGTGCCACCTGGAAAAGCAATACTTCCATCTATTGCCCCAACAACAGTCATAAGCAATCATAGATCAGTTTTAAGAAGAAGACATCAACTGCCACAGCAACCTACTACAAATGTGCTCATAATTACATGTATATGTATAGCTATAACTAAAGCCAGACTGACTTTCATTAACAGTCAGCAAGACTAGATGGAAGCATGACAGACATATGTGACCATTTCCTAAATACACTAATTGTACCCAATACAATGTGCCTATATTATTTTAGGACAGCTACAAGACTAGCCACCACAGGTCATTTAATGCAAACTGTGAAGGTAGAAATATGGTAGCTGCCAATGAAAACTTATTTTAGGTGCAGTTTCAAGGGTTGCCATTCCAATCATGGTTCACTACCAAGTGAGTCATTGACCTAGAACAATCATGCAGGATGTGAATTCAAACTTCAGACTTCACTGGCTGCATGCTTGTTTAAGGTAAATGACTTACTAAGTGGGGAAGTTAGGATCAGGTTTGAAGCCCTGGAACCTGCACCTTCAAAAACAAATAGCTACATTTCTATCCTTGGAAGTTGACTTTGAGCTGGAATTTGCATTCAAAACCATACCGCCAGGTGGCACGATTTATTATGATTTACCTGCAGTTTGGCGTTTTGTGTCTGTAGAGTTGTGTTTTGCTCCTGCAGTGAAATGGTTTGTTTTTGAAGAGTCAGAATTTGTGCTTGTAAGTTGTCGTTTTGATTTTCCAGTTGTTTCAGCTGAGTTTTCAGTGCTTGCTTTTCTGCCTGCAGAGTAGCATTCTGAAGAAAAACAAAATTTAGGCCATATAAATGATCAGATGTATGTGCATCCTGCCTCTGAATTCTTGCTTTCCTTTAAGCTGACTGTTAAAAGAGATGGAAATGTTCTCTGCGATTTACTGTGAAAAATCAAAATAAGTAGCTGTATTGATGGAGAACAAGGAGGAAAAGCCTACGATTACATCAAAGGTTTGGTTGATAAAGTGTGCCAGCATTTAAGGAGTAACTAAATCCTGTAAATGAGACCGGTAACGGTGGGAGATGCTAAGCGGTTCCCAGTAATGCAGGTTTTAGCATGAAGTATCACATTTTAGGTGAAATTAGTCAAATCTTTTTGCAGAGAAGATTGTAAGCTGCCACTTAAATATAAGTTGCCTGGTTCTCATTAAAAGCCAATGGCTCCAGTACAGACCCTACTCAGAGTGCATGCTTATTCTAGCTTAGAGACTCAAAACTGGAGGATTACCATGGCAGATAGTCAGCTAATAAATGTTTGCAGTCAAAAGAGCATCTTGCATGTTTCCCCACAGTATAGGTTCATCTAATATCTGGCTTACATTTCTCTCGACTTCTATCAGGCGATCTTTGATCTTCAGCAGCTCCCTTGTGGTCTCCTGGCTCTCTCGCTCCCATTTAGGGATGGGTACACTGTCCTCTCCAGGCTTAGAAAGTGAGCTCTGTGTCAACTTCTCCTCCTCTTGTCGCTGCTTAAGTCCTTCATAATTCTTCTTCACCTGAAAAATTAGAAAATATGCTAGCTGCACATGCACATTTTGTTAGACGGAACTCCAACTCTATCTATCTATCTATATTGAAGGGGGGGGTCTTGGAACACCCTAAATGTGTTGGCTGTCTTTTAAATAACTACTGTGACAAATACACTTTATTTGGGCTATCTTCTACAAATGTCAAACAGCAACAAAAAAACTTTAGTATAGTGGACTGGAAGGCCTGTCGGGTATTTGCAGATGTGTCCGAATTAGGGAATTTTCCCTGCCCTTCCTGTCCCAGTGACAAGTGATTTCAGCAGTTCAGCAGTGGGAATCATCAGCTACTTCCATTCATTCAGCAGGGCAACCACAAATCTCATGCATAGTAGAATCTTCCTGAAGAGTAGCAGCCAGCAAAATTAATCTTTAAAAATAACTCACAGTTTTTAGTTCTTGGCGTAGTTGTTGATTGAAATTAGTCGATTCTTCTAACCGGGCTTCAAGTGAGGCAATTTTTTCCTCCTTTATTTCAAGAGACTTCTTTAACGTGGATTCTAATTTGGACTCCAAAAGCTTATATCTGATGTGAGGACATGGAAAAAAAATGTCACATTAGCTGCTTCCAACAACTATAAATTTGCCTTTAAAAGAATTACAGTTCATTTCTAATACTGAAAGTCAGAATTCCTAACTTGTGCCTTCCAATTACCATTAAAGATTTGTGGCTTAGCTAGCTACCTAGCTCCAGCAGTTCAAGCATGTGTCCACTATTATAGCGGACCTGTTCTCAAAATAAGACTCCTCTTTAGGAAAAATCTGGCAAATAGGTTTTCACCTTGTGGGATACTTTGAAAGCATTCCTTCAAGGCTGTCTCCTTCATCAAGAAAGAATCCCATAGCACTGACTGGGACCTAACTTCTGCATTGGCAATCTAACAAGCTGAATACTCAAAGACTATTCCTAATGCTGGGAAGAGAAAGGACGGCATAATCTATTCTTCAAGAATAAACACCAACAAGCTAGCTGCACATTTTGTTAGGCAGAACTCCAGGACTTTTGTGTTGATGGGTTTTGGGAATGTGTTTATGGCATCAGTTTGGCATAAATTTGGGACACTTCCAAGATCATTTAGAATTAATTGACTGATGCATTGAACCTGCAGTTGACCTCTTTCTGACCTGCATGCAAACAAAAGCCAAATGAAACAATGAAACAGACCCTTAATAGTTATTGCACACTACTTTAATAACCTTTTCATCTTTATTGCATTCATCTATATTTCAAGCATGATTTCAAATAAAAACGGTCAATTATTTCATCACGGAAAGAAAACATTGAAATCTTAAGGAGGTAAAAGGTATGTACTTATGGGCTATTCCTGCAGAGTTTAGGTCCTGAGCTTCTATGCATCTAGTACTATAAACATGTCATCTACGGAGACAATATCTCTGATGTATGCAAGAAGAAAGGACTCCTGAACAGCTGTTCATAAGAACATAGGACCATGAACATGTCTGCTCCTATTAGTGGAGCGTGCATTTACACACTGAGCTGAGTGTGCAGCCACCCCAGAGCAAGATAGCTCAGAGGAACACCCCCAATTATATGGAACAATCTACCCCGTCTGTTTGATTTTCCCCTGGAATTGGTCACCTCTGGGGCAAATGCATGCTGCCCACAGACAAGTGATCAATGCCCTGTCAGCCGCATTGTGTGACAGTTGTTTCATGTCTGACAATCTACCAGGTGTCACGTTCAAGCTTGTATTTTTCTTAGACTACTTTTGCAAAATTGTGAAATGATCCTTTTAGAACTAAAATGATGAATGTGTAAAGTCTTACAGCGATCAAATAGTTACCATCCAGGAACAGCTGTTCCATTACATACCTCTCTGGCACTAGTTTTTTCAAAGTATGTTAAAAGCTTTCACAACACAGTTATTTCATTTCATGTTACCTTTCTTTTTAAACAAAGACTGCATTATGTGTCCCACTTCTGGTTTCTGAATGGAGGGACTGCTAAGGGGCATGTATGAGTGATAACCTCTAGATCTGTCCCTGGGGCAGAACTGCCCTTCAAACCCTTCAAAGAAACTGAGCTACGGCTTGCTGTGTACATATATTTATACTAATTGAGTCTGCCAAACTGTGACTCAGTTCAGAATTCCCTCATGGTTTCCCACAATAACAATGACTAATCTTATTAACAGATTACAAATAATGGCATATAGTGTAAAGGAGTTTACTCAAAATATCATGAAGCAAGACTGCCTTGCACATGACATGTTCAATTTTCAATTCAACAGCATAGTTTAGGGATATCTGTATAAGTTAAAGTGCATGGTTGGGAAAAAAAACACTTATTAGGTACATCCCTCTAATACATGCACATTTCCCCATATGCTATCCTTTTACAAATGCTGCAATACATGGAAACACCTACTTATCCTGACAGAAATCTAATGAGCTCTTAATTTGCTGTTTGAGCTAATAACACAATGCATCTGCTGCACCGAAATCCCAACCAGCATGGTTTGACTTCCAAAAGCCTGCCCACATACTGTTTGTAGGGAAGGTGCCTTTGGGAGATGCAGGGCTACAGACGGCAAAGCACTGACCTTTTCCATTAAACCACATACCCTTCTACCGCTGTGTTAGAGAAAGTACAAAAGCTTTGGCTGCAATGAAACATATTAGGCAGTGTAAAAACTAGTACTATTTCATCTTCTGTCAATAAGGACAACAGATCTTACATCTGCACCCTGCCTCCTAGCTGCTCATTGCACAGGCACTTCCATAACCCTTCTTATGTGCACACCTATTACCTAATAGATATAATGGAGATGGAAAAAGAAGAAGCAGAACCATGGTTGATGGGAGCAGCAAGTGCATATGGGAAGAGACAGCAGCTTACAGAGACCAAAAAAAGTATTTTGAATGTAGAACCTTTGTTGCTTGGACATCCTACTTAGGGACAATCTTAGAAACAATAAACACACAGTAGTAACTCACAAAAGAAGCACTGCTCCTCCACAGCTCAGGAAAGGAATGAGCCGGGTGCTTGCTGTTGGGAGCATGTCTTCGCTCCAATATGAGCCCCATACAAGCAGAGGAAAAGCTGGCCACACAGCGGATTCTGCTGGGATAGTTTATTGAAACTTGTACCTCATCACTGGTGTCCAGCCCAAGGTCCTCTCCACTTGACGCGTTTCACCCAATCACAGGCTTAATCAGAGATATTCCACCCCATGGAGGGGGTGGACCTTGGGTGGGACAACAGTGATGTGGTACAAGTTTCAATAAACCATCTCAGTGCAATCCGGTGTGCGGCCAGCTTTTCTTCTGTTTGTATGGACACAGTAGTAACTCTTGTACTCACCTGTCATCACTGTTCTGCTCATCCTGTAAGAGACGCTCTTTATTTAGGCCTATCTTTTCTAGCTCATGGGCTAGTTTTTCCAGCTCATTATTTGTTTGCTGGGTTTTCAGCTTTTCATTCACCAGGTCCTAAAAATAAAATAAAAAAATCCAACAGTCATTTCATTACTACAGCCAACGATATGAGCGGAGTTCTGGTAAGTGGATACTACAGGGAGATGGAAGACTGTCTGTAACTGGGAGACACATGACTGGCTGGGCCACTGTTCCCATGTATCCTGGTTGCAGTTCCATTCCTGATATGACATCATGTGAAAATTCCTGATTTTTACACTATGTAAAAAAATACATGGTAATATCATACAGTAATACTGTAAAAGAGTGTGCTAAAAAAAATTGTACAACAAAAGTGCATACAGTACATTAGTGCATGCAAATCTCAGAAACCAAGTGCGTTGTTTTAAAGTGCATTATGATGGGACATGAAAACCTACATCACACATTTTTATGTGCTTACTTTGTACTCAACAGAGCCTTGTACTCATCGGTGCATCAATAATCATACATGTACTTCATTAATCAATTTAAATCTGAAAATGCTATTTTGGATTTCTAACAAAGAGTGTCTGATTTACTAAAGTAGCAAAACATGTTCACAAGGCAGTTTTTACTTTGCAAGTGAATTTTCACTTACACCACGTTGTGAAAATTCACATTGCAAAAAATATCCAATCAAGATAAAAAAATTTAAAAAAAGATTTTTGCTTGCATATGATTGGATGAAAGAGATCAGCTGAGATTCCCCTTATTTACTAAGGTAAGGGTAATTCCCTGGCCAAGTGAAAAATCACTTCACAAAGTGAATATGCCTTACTTATTTAGTAAATAAGCCACACTAATGAATAGGGCTGCATAGGTGCAAACAAGCCCTTGGAGTATGTCAGTTTATCTACATCAATGCAACAGTCTGTATTTCTATAGTAAGTAAATGGAGAAATAATTTAAGGCAGGTTTTTGTCTGCAAAGAGAATCTCCAATCATATATATTCTTTTCTAATAAAGGCGCAACACAGGAATCTCGCTTTACCTCCAGTGGCCCACCTTCTGATATTCAGGGGGTACTATACCTATTTATATGTGTTGTGCCTGTAAAACACTAGCTGACTGTCAAGGGCTGCACTGATGATGCTAACAAGAAAAAAAAGATGAGTTAATTGATAACAGTGGGGATAGAGTGCTGTTATTAAATTAACTAGATAGGATTGGGAGCTACTACGGACATAGCAGAAATGTACTGCCAAATGTCCTTGAAGGTCAAGAATAACTAATGAAAAATTATATATAGTGCAAGCCACAAGTTCACATATGAAACCACATTTATTATCTATTAAATGTGAACCATTAAGATAGCTAGCATGTCTCTCCGCATTCTGCTCTACTGTTAATATAGCATCAATAAAAAGTGGCAAAAAACTAAATAAAACATACATTTTTATATACAGTGTATATCCTAATATAAGAATTGCTCATGCGGTGACATGGATGATCGATTTAGACCACAGTGATAAAAAAATTTGAGTACACATAATGGTTTATAAATATTTGATGAAGACAAAATAACAGAACAGCTGCATGTCAACTGCAGATAATGAAACGTGACATCAGTTGTCTCCCTTCCTTCCTTGAATAAAATTCTCTGGTTGAAAAAGGAAACATGATCCTCCCAGAATCCACCACAAAGCACAGTTCCCCTTTTCAATCCAGGATTTCCCTTCAGTTCTTGTAGAAAAACCCCCCCACAGACGAGCAAGTTTAAAGGCTGCATTTGTTTGTTTGAAAAAAGTCAACTAGTGTATAGCATGAATAGGCAAGTTGCATAGAAGACTGCAAAACATCAGGGGCTGCAGAATGGGCTACATGAACTGCAGCAACAACACTCATGAAAATATACAGCTCATGCTCTTGTCAATTTCTGCATTATTTTATTGCCTTTAATATGAAAATGTAATGAGAACCAGCAATACATGTGCTTATGCTGGATTCTGAATGCTCCATAACCATGCAGGATTGCATAGGCAATGTATATATTTGAACCCCCAAATCCTCCTACAAATTGGACACGTTGCAAAATTTCTAATGCAACACACTATGGTGCATTGCCATACGTGTGCTTGGCCTTAGTGTGTTGGAATGCCATTTAAAATGAATGCCAACGCAGTGCACGTAACGTGTCTTCCCACAACACAGATGTACACGGGCCCTCAAACATAGCAAGACACTAATGAAAAAGTGTGGTTGGAGGAATGTGTATTGCCAGTTATTGTATTCAGCCAGCCACGACACCCGCAGCTGCCTATTGTCCAGCCAAGATTTAGCCTGCACAACGTAGATGTCTATAGTGTAGAATAATATTGAAAATAATGGTTTACCTCTCTTAGTGTGATTAGTGTTCTTTTATCAATAGTTGCTCTCTTCACAAGTTCCTTGTTCTCTTTTTCCAGTTCTTTGAGCCTTGCACATGACTCTTTAAATGCATTTGTTTCTTTACAAAGTAATTTATTTTCCCTCTCTAAATTGGAGATCTTCACGTTATTCTCCTCCAACGTGATTTCTTTAATCTCGACCTGCTGGCGCAGCCTTTTGTTCTCTTTCTCAAGTTGCTTCTTGTCCTTTTCTAGCTGACAGGTCTCCTGCTCCAAAAGCTTAGTCTCTTTTTCTAGGTGTTCCAGTCTCTTGCTGGAGATTTTTAGCTCTTCCAGGTTCTTCTGCAAGGTCTGATTTTCCGTCTCTAGCTCCTGAAGCTCAGTTTCCAGCTGCTGAATTTTTTTATTGCTATTTTCCAGAGCCTTTTGCAGCCTTTGGTTCTCCGTGTCAAGCCCTTGGTAACTGACTTCTAAACGCTCAGTTTTCTTGCAAGATGCTCTCATGAGGTCCATACCTTTCTTTAGTTGGCCTTTCTCATTTTCTAGCTCTTTGTTTTCTAGCTCCAGCTGGGCTACCCTAATGTTTGTGCTCTTCAGTGACTCAACCATCCGCCTGAGGTCCAAGTTCTCTTCTTCAAGCTGTGAGTTCTCCTTCTCTAATGATTCCATCTGATACTTGAGATTTTTGAGACCATCCAATGTTTTTTTTAGCTTACGGTTTTCTATTTCTAACCCAACATTTTCTTGTTCCAAGGACTCTGCCTTTTCACTGACAATGTTTAAGCTGGTGATCTTCTTCTGTAGCTGTTCATTTTCTTTTTCTACCCGATGCAGTTCCTTTTCCAAGTCCTCAGCTCTTTCTCCCTTTTCCCTAAAATGTTCAAGTTCTTTTCTGAGCTGCTTCTTTTCAAACTCCACCTTATTTAGTTTGCTACTTGTTTCTTTGATGGACTCATGCAAGATCTTATTTTCCTTTTCTATATCCTTTACTCTGGCTTCAGCACCAATCTGGGAACGTTGCCTCAAGGACGCGATGGTTTGGTTCAAATGCTCATTTTCTTGTTCCAGCCCTTTGATCTTAGAGACAAAATCAATTACACTGTAATTAGAGCATTTTTTACAATGATTTAAAGCCTAATACGAATACATACATTCTTTAGAAACAAGAACTATGTGCTTTAGAACGTCTTTACTTCCTTAATATCTGAATTCTTTATTCACTGCAGTTCTCAGTAGATAGAGCTTGGATTTCGGATGAATGTATAAAGCACAAAAAATACAAGCTAGAGTTTGTATCAAATTGAAGTAAGCCTTGAGAATGTGTTGGTACAGAAACCAATGACTACAAATGTCCCATGGCACCCTTACTACACACCAAAGATTTTTGCGAAAGAAATGGAGACAAATCTTTTTCTGTGCAGGTGCCATATTGTAATGTCAGCCAAGTCAGGCAAAAAGACTGAGGTAGGACATGATTTCAGGTGCACAGATCTTCTGTTTGACGTTCTTGCTGAGATCTCACCGGCTATGGTAACCTACTAAAAATACTGTGCATTTCCTTCAAAGGTCTAAACACCCATTAGAAGTAGACTGTCAGTTAAGACTCTGGTCATTTACAGTAATTAAGCCCTTGAAGGAAGCCATATGGCACTTGTTAAAGAGGGCGATGAATGTACAGTTATCCTTAACAAAATTAAGAGGAACTAAAGCAATGAGCCCCATTAGCAGTAATGTTAACTGACTGCGTCAGAAATAATTTTTTTTTCTTTCTTCTTTAATCAATTTGCCAGACATCTACGGGCGAGGGCATTATCTGAACAGTAAGCATCACCTTCATACCTGTCTCTCTGAGTTCTCACGCAGCGTCTCTATGATCTTCTCCAGCTGTGACTTTTCCTTCATAAGGTCATCACTCATTTGTTGGCTGCTCTCAATGGTCTGTCGCTCATGAATTAATTCCGCTTCTATTTTCTCAAGCTAAAAAAAAAAATGAGGTAGTTTTACACTTATAGTTAGCAACCAAGTTCACTTGGGTCCTACAGTAATGAAAGTTCCTGAAAAATGTTTTCCAAGCAGCCCTATAAGGAGACACCTTTTTATAGTTTGCAAAGACCCCTGCTCAGTACTGAAAATGAATGTTAAGCAACGTGCTAAACACTATAATTCAATGGAAAGTTATACAGGACTATACCATAGCAGGTTTCAAAGTGTAAAGCGACAAACAATTACCTTCAGGTGAACTATACACATATCTCTATAACAGATACATATTGAATTAGTTTCTCCATATATTATTGTAAACCTTTCCAGTATTTCCAAATGACCACCCATTCAATCTTAGTGTTGTAATAAGAAAAGCAACAGCCTCACCATCCCTTTATGAATGTAAAATTGTTGGAAATTATCACAACAAACAGGAAACTCCTGTAAAAGAATGCCTGTGATTTGACTTCTGTGTAGACTGAGATATCAGGGGATGTCTGTAATTTGGGAAAATCAGAGAGCCAATCATGTGGGCAGGGGAGATTAGAATTTTGGGCTGTTATATATAAATAAATGGAAGAATGCCCCATAGCCATAGTGACAAAGAAGATCATTTAATAAAGGTTTCACTAAATCATAGCTAGCTGCAGACTAAAATGAAAGGTCGTGTTAAACTGCAATTTTGCTTAACAAAAGAGTTTTTCTTCTAAAAACAAGAACAGAGCCGATATAAATGAACCATGCATAGAAGAGGAATCGGTCATCAATAATGACAGCCAGTAAGAAGTCAGCTTGGCCATACTTAAACTGTGAGCCATCAGGATCCACCAGGACCCACCACAATCTTTCTTACCAACCCAGATGACAAACAGATATAGCATGTACTCAGACAAAACCTGTTTTTTGAAGGCAACAAGTGACAATACTGAAATTGTCTCAAAACAGTACTGACATTTTCTCAAAAGTTCCAATTTCTCATCAGTTAATCCTTACATGGCTCAGTTGTGGAAAGGGATGCCCAAAGGTCCCATCTCTTTATTAGGCTGTGTAGTGCCACCCTAAAACTAGATAGATCCCAGGACCCCAAAGACCAACATGTCCTATTGAGTAGCTGTGGCCAAGGTCTGTCCACTATTTATGTTACATATTAATAATTTTCACACCTGCTCCCTTATGCATCTACCATAAGAGATATCAATCATGGGCAGGTGAACCAACAGTTCACAAATTGGTTCAACTTTTTTTTTTTTTAAGAATAGCTCATATTATTTTCACATTATGAGTTTATTCCAGAACCACCATAGAATAAGAATGTTACCTTCTTGCTTAGTCTTTGGTTTTCTTTTTCCATTTTCAGGATTTTGGCATTCGCACCCTCTGTGGAGCCCATTGCTTTCCTCAGTTCTTCCACTGTGGTCAGCAAAGTTTGGTTTTCCATCTCTAATTTAAGCAGCCGGCTGGAGGTCAGCTCATTCACTTCATGTCCCAGTGACTTTTGTGGTGCTACATAACATTTACAAAGAGGCCATGCAATTTAGATTTTATCCATAAACTATAGTGTAAAATGCTTTTTTTTAGTGATTAATCTCCAAACTTAAATTATTATAACGGTTACAAAAAAAATAATAGACTCCTTATACATGCCCAGAAGAAATAAATCACAAGAAAATCTCATAAAATGAAAAATGTATGGCATAATCTCAGCAAGACATGATTCCTTAACCCATGAACGACACAAATGTGTGTAGAGCAGTTGTTCCAATTTTTAAAAACATTTTGTAAGGTTAAAGCAGAAATCCAGCCAAGAAGATAAATACACCAAAGTATACTGGTTTAAAAACAATAAATAGCTTTATAAAACTAGAGACACAAGCATGGGAGGAGGTAACAAGGGAGCTAAAGAGACAGATGTCTTGGGAGGAGAGATTGGCTGATATTTGAGACAACGTTGGTGATGTACTTGAAGGAAGAATTGTTGATGGCATTGTATTATGTTGTTAGTTTTTTGAATGTTATTCGCTGAGTGAGTGGAAGCCATTGGAGTGGGGGTTACTGAACAGTTGGGTAAGGTAGATAAGTCTTACAGTAGTGAGTAAGGAGTTGGAATAATCAAGATGAGAGATAGAAAGTGATTGGATTTTTGGTGTCATTTGTCAAGAGGTAAAAGTTAAAGGAGGTTAGGGTGGCGAGATTTGTACAGTGATTGGATGTGGGGCCAAAAGGAGAGGTCAGAATCCAGAATTACACCTAGCATCCTGACATTAGAGAAGGGACTGGTGGTTATGCTACTGATCTCATCGGAAAAGTTGGTGGGAGGGAACATGGGGGAATAATATAAGCTCAGTTTTGAAAAGATTAAGTTTCAGGTAGTGGTGTGACATCCATGCAATATGTGCGAGGAGACTGATGGGTTCAGCTGAGGAGTAGAAAGATAGATTTGAGTGTCATCAGCATAGAGATGGTTTTGGAAGCCTTGGGCGGGTTGTTAACGTAGGGAGGTCGTGTAGATAGGGATTTAAGGGGTTGGAGGACAGAGCCTGGGTCCAGGATGAACTGGGCTCAGAGAAAGTGGGTTGAATGATGTGGGAGGAAAAAAATTACTGTGGGAGAAATCTCTGGAGTGAAGCTGAATATTGCAGAAAAAAAACTGTTTTTTATGTTTTATTGAGCAATTCATTTTTATCCTGCTATTTTTGCCTGGAGTTTTGATTTAATCACTGAAAAATCCCATTTGATCTTATCAATGTACAGTAATCTGTACCTAAACTTGCATAGCTGTAACTATTGGGCAGGTGTTATGTAAAGTATATACAATATGGCTTTACCTACACCTCTAAAAACACTGTAGAAGCATGATCTTACAAAATAAAAATGTAGCTGGGAACAAACATCACTTACATATTACACTAAACAAGATACTTGTATAGCATAATTAGAAAGCATGACCAAAACACTATGCGAAAGATCCAGAGACAGACCTGACCTAAAATGTTCCATGTAGTTACTACCACATTTACTGGCGTTAACCCCTTCTTTCATGTGAAACTGATATGGGTGTAATTGTAAGCTACTGTAGTAACCATTTCATATACATGATATAAAGCAAATGTCTTTATAATTATTTATGATAATTAAGTTATATAGGGTCCAGTGCAACATTTTAAACAACTTTTGGAACCAACGTAAAACTCCTTTGAACAGTGTCCCCTTAAAACCTTTCATTGCAGTTAGCAGGTATAAATGGGAGCCCTCAAGATGCCCTAAGTATTTAGAACTGAATATGACTGTAGATCGTATAGTATGCCAGGTGGTAGTATACAATAGTAAACGTGCATACGCCAAATATGTTCCCCACAAGGGTATACATGTATACCGTACAACAACGACAGACATCTAGATAGACATTCTTCATACTTTCCGGGAGATCACTGGTTTTAGACAGCTGTTCCAGTTCCCAGCCAAGATGTAACGACTCATCCATGCTTTGCTTCTGAGCCATTTCTAGAGACATGTTTTCCTCCATCAGCTCCTCAATTCTTTTCCTGTCTAAATCCCGCTCCTAAGAAGATGGGGATATTATTAAGGCAGAGCTGTATTTAAGCCATAACAGGTGATCAATATGAATAAATGCAAAGGCAAGTAGCCATACAATAATAAATGATACAGTGTTCATACAAAGATTTGTAAAGTGCATATCATGGAACTCCAGCTGTAGATCCTAAGTGTTTATTTTGTAAATCAATCTACACATAATTATTGGCAATGGAGGTTGAAGCACTTCAAATCAGTCTCTAGGAAAAGTGACCTGGAAAAACCTTCACTTCTCCCCAACTATGTTTTCATTTGCCATTTTGCAAAGCTTTAACACATTCATTCCTTTGTGTTTTATGTCTACCTACCATCTTTGGACTTTATGATGGCTAAGAGTGATGTTGCACAGATAAGTCTGCTGCTTGACACCTGAAGAACAAAAGTTTTAGGTGCCAACCATACTTTAAGTTCTTTTCTGTTCTCTACCTGGTTTCTGGGATTTGCTCAGTTCTGCTTTATACTCTTACTCACTCTACTAGAAGTTGCTTTCAGGTAGCCGTTACTGGTATGACACAGGTAAGGTGTACAGATCAGCCAGCTATTTTGCTGTTTATTTATCCCCAAACAATAAACCTAAAATATCTGCAAGATATTCTCTATAAAAACTTCGGTAGCATGCCAAATTATTTTAGCTGTATCATGTCAGAAAGGGTGAGGACTAGGACACTACCATACACACACACAAAAAAAAACCCAAACATATTAGGTATATATTTTTATATACTTACCATCTCCATGTCATGGATTTTAGCTTTGCACTGTATGTTCTCCTTCTCTAGCTCATGCAGTTTATCAGAGCGAGCTCGTGCCCCCTCCAACTGGTCTTCCAACATTATTTTTGTTTCTAGAAGCACCTGATTGTCTTCTTTTAACTCCTACAAAAGACACATAATTATATTTCAGAAAGATTATTTATTATTACTAAGGGGAGCGTGGGGTTACATAATAACTGGTTCACTAGGAGAAAGTTGTGGTAACACAATTACATATTCTGCAGTGTAACCCTTGTGGAAGGAAACATCCAATAAAGAGAGCCAAAGGCAAAATACATTTACAGTGCTGGATATCATCACTGTTCATTTGTGCCATTATAACATAGCATTTATTCCTTCACTGACTGTTTCTCACAATTATGTTTTACTACATTCCTCCTAAAAAATTGCTGTGCACTTCCTGTGCCTACAGCCGCATAGCTGTATATCTGCAGCGTGAGAGCACTGTGCCTCTGTCTGCTAGTCTCGGTGAGATTTGGTAGTGGACAGATCTCCCCACTTCTTTCATTCTATCGATCTGTGCACAGCTTCCACAGTTCAGGTTGTTTGTACAATGTGTTGAGACATGGCCCACTTACCTCTACCCTGGCCTTGTAAAACTCAATGTCGTGCATCCGTTCTTTGTACCGACTGACTTCACTTTCAAGCTTGTCAACTCGGACAGCTTTTTCCCTGAGTGCGTCCAGCTCATCCCTGTACATGCGGGCAGATCTGGCATCAGCCACCAAATTCATGTTCTAGAGAACCAGAGTTGGAAATATGGAGATAGTCAACATTCATAGCAAGCAGGCATTTAGTTGGCTCCAAACAAACAGGCCAAACATTTCTAACAGGACAACATCTCCTTGTGTAAGATTCTTTGTAAGTTGATCTTGTTGCTAATACTTGAAAAACAAGAAGTCCAAACGTTTTAAATTATTTGCCGTCATAGGTTTGTAAATTTTTGGAAGCATCCAACTTAATCCTATTTAGGGCCTGTGTTAATGGGCTATTGTTTGCACTTTGCACCTAAATTGCTTATTTCCCCTCACAAGTCCATGGGAATGCAAAAGTAGCTTAAAGCAGGTCAAATGCAGGGCAGCAGGAGGTCAACTGCAGGTAAAATATACAGATTCTGTAGTAAATTACCAGCATTTTGTTCAAACAGTTTACTGTAACATCAAGTTGGTCACACAAGGGCTCCCATAGATTTAATGTAACATCAGGTTGGTTGCACAAGGGCTCCCATAGACGTTTGAGGACCTTTCAAGGTCCTTGCATTGTCCTGAAACATCGGCTAAGGGAACCCTTACATGATGAACATGAGGGTACAAATAAAGCATTTGAACAGAATGACAGAGTGCTGGTGACTTACTATAGGGCTCCATAAATTACTCATAGGTATATTTTAAGAAAATATTTGAATTCTGGGGTTGGATGTATCATCTTGACAACCAATCTGACAAGCTTTATTTAGTACCCAATAGAAGATATATAGATTTATGAACTGGCTATACATAGCACTTGCCCTTATAAAATGTCAGAGCAGATCCTTTATTGTGGCCTCTCACATAAGCAGTGTCATGAAGAGTATTGATAAAATGTCTGTTTGCAAAAACATCTTTTCTGCTGAGACCGACTGCTGAGGTCACCAGACTCAGGAGTACACTGGGCACTTAACTCGCACCTGCAAAAGGACATGTGCTCATAAATAAATACTGATGTTATGAATATTTGAAACCTATCCGAGCATGGTTTCTATCAATTCAACATCAAGAAAACACAAAAGAGAAAGCAGGAAGAATCATCCAATCTTCAGGAACCACAAGCACACCATATTGCCATATTCTTTGATAGAGAATTAATGCTGTATGCAAATGCCACACACCAATCCTGTACTAAGAGAATTATAGAAGACACCATTGCTGACCTTCTTAATAAAAGGATAGTTGTCTTAGTGTCTCTCCCTTTAATACTTTCTCAGTCACTGATCTAGAAAATACACAGAAATCAGGAAAGTCAGACTGAAGTCAGACCTGACCTGCAAGTCAGTGACTCAAATTATTGAAGTCATTTCATGAAACATTATAGCCAGTTCACTAAAAGAAGAAAAAAAAAAAGAAGGTCAACAAATGGCAGCCTTCATATTTCCTCCACACAAAACCTTTTGTTTATTTTTAGCTTTGCATAGATTGAAGAAGGGCCGGAATATCTGACAAAGTTTTATTGGTAATTGTCCCTGTTGTAGAGATTTCCCCTCACTTTCTGTCATGCAGACAATGTGTGTGGGGTAATCAATTAATTTTTATTTGATTGTTGAAAAAAAATGTTAAGTGTGTGACAGTAAAGCAAGCAATGAATAAACATTTGTAACTAAAAAATGGCTAAATGCTGGTACGATAGACTGATAAATACAATACATTACGATACTGTAAATGGGCAAGCATATGTTATGGTGACAATTTATACAGTCTCACAGGCTAAATAAACAGAAGAAAATAATAAGACACATAACATACACCTAAAGGCAGCGTGTGCCAGGCACATTATAAATCATTTATAGAGTTAATGTGACCTCTGACCTCCTGCTGCAGTCTCTTGAGCTCTGCTTCCAACTGGGCTACCTCCTGCTTACTATCCAGAAATTGTTCCGTTTTCTCTTCCCTAGACAGAAGAAAAAAAATAAAATCCATCTGACAATGTTTTCTTAAATGTTATTCCAAAGCAGGATAAGGTTTCAATTGATGGTATTAAAAAAAAAAAAAAAGGTTTAGTACACCATTTGATATAGTATATAGTAACATAGGCAAAAAATTACCAAAAAACAAATTGCTTTTCTGGTAGATCAACCTGTCTATGCCATCATGCAGAAGGAAAAACACAAAGTGTCTATTTATAAAAGAGAAAAAAATGCATAGATATTCTTTTAGCAAAACTGCATGCACATTTGTGCGGTGTAAATTAACCAGCATAGCCTCATTAGTTTTAGGGATTCCTCACACAATGTATAAAGCTGTGACTGTGGATGAATGGGGAAACATTGAATGTTCTCATGGTATTTTTTTTTCTCCAATTGGACGCTCTTAGGGTATTACATCTTCTGCTCAAATGTTTTTAATGTATTTTCTCTTCTGATTGGATGTTCCTAGGATACTTCCTCTTTTGATCAAATGTTCTTAGGGTATTTTCTCTTCTGATCAAATGTTCTTAGGGTATCTTTCATCCAGTCCTGCTTATTTTTACCTGAGAAATCCATACGATAAACATAGACCCCAAGGTGTTGCGATATAAATTGTATATACACTGCTTGACCAACATAGTACTGTAGCACGAGTCTGGTAAATATATTTCTAATTGAAACAAGAGCCCAATCTTTTTTTCTTTGTTTTCAATGAAGCGGAGATGGGTAGATCCCCTGTGAGGTTTCTAATGCTGTCTGCATCCCTAATAGAGAGATTTCCCCAACCTTAGTGTCCCAGTGAGGGAGGTCACCGAGGCCGCTAGTGAGGTAGAAATCTTACCAATGAGGGTACTAACAGCAATACAATGCACCATTTTAATGCAGTAGGGAAGGACTAGAACCTTTGGCAGGCTTATATTGTTATCTTTGTCTTCCCCTCACTCTGTTTCAGAGACAGTGGTCACAATGAGAAGAAGTAATGATAAGGCTTCCCAATAGGGACACAGACAACAGGTTCAAACCTTTCCCATCCAAAAACTAAAAAACCTTTAAGATAAGCTTCCAGAAATCTAAAAAAAGACAAAAATGAGATCGGATTATCTGTTTTTGGAAGTAACTAATACAAAAGGGAAGGGAATGTACAAACTGAAACTGATTCATTGTTAGGATATATATATTTTCCTGTGAACAGAACAGCCTTATCAGCATGAATGTGTGGCACCAAATACATCCTGAAAGCAGACAAACATCATTTCAGCCTGGCAGGGCAGCTTACAGACCTTGCCATTGAACTCCTTAAATCAATAATTTTGAGTTATATATTCAGAGAAGCAATTCAAATGCCCGGAACATTAAGGATGTTTTAATGAGCTATCCTACATCTATTGACCATAGAGTAAACCAGTACTGACAAAATGTATAGCTGCACCATTTCTGAACTCTCCTTTTCAAAATACTGGTTGCCTGGCTGTTATACTAGTCCAAAGGCTACTGTACTTTGAGTCACTGACCTGGAACAGATTAGGACTTTTAATTTTCCTCAGACTACTTTGGCTGCATGTTTGTTCCAGCCAAGTAAACAACAGGAGGTCAGCAGCAGAAGCATCTGGGAGAAATGTATCAATTCTGTGGCATGGATAAGTGAAAAAGATTCTGCAACATATTTACTACAGGTTAAAGACTGAGTCATAAATTCCTCCCTTAGCTGCTCTAAAGTAGCACTTATGACAGAAAAAAAACATGACCCTGACCACTTGTTAATTGTGCGCCTGTTTAGAGTGAAACTCTGTCTTATCTACAGTAATAAGGCTGTTGCAGACCTGTCTAAATCTGTCACAGTTGGTTCCCCAGGATAACGGGCACCTGGGTTGCAAATACACAAAGAAACCGTCGCATAGACTTAAAATGAGGTAGCCTGATTTGCATTTAATTGTGTCACTAGTTTGCTTGATAAATGTCTCCCTCTGTATTTTTATTTGTACAGGTTTTCGGTTAAGAAAGGTATAGACTTGTAAAGGGCTATATTTCGAAAGTCTCCAACATCTGCAGATGTCTCTTATGCTGCAGCATAGGAGGAGAGGCTGGAGGGAGCGCTGTGACAGCTGGCAGGCTCAGAGCTTCAGGTGACTATGAATACTGTGTTAATTTTGTATACATTTGAACCTAGACAAAAACGAGCACTTAACCCTTGCAGTGCAGGGATAGCCCAACTGCAATCGTTAATAAAACATTTTTTCCTGGAGTTCTTCTTTAAAGGTAGAACTAAAGCCAAATCTAAACAAAGCCCCTGCCAGACTTTTTGCCATTTTTGTCCCATTGGGGAGATGTCCCTTCACTTCCTGTCTGATAGCCGCAACAAAACGTTTGGAGGAAATCCTTGGTGGTCAGCAGGGTCACCGGAAGTAGTGCCCCCATTGGAAGATTTCCCTATCAGATGAATGGGTGATCTATCAGATGCGATCTACGATTTCACTTTCTGGGCGGTCTCCATTAAGTTCCAATTTCCTAGGGTTACTCTTAGGACTAAAGTGTTTGTTTTTTTTAATTAAAGTGTTTTTTTTTAATTTATATGTCATATTATTTCTCTCATTATACTGCAAGTCTACCAGACAATGTCTGACCGAAAGCAAATTCTCTAGAGTCTCTAATGACATGGAACACTCATAATGCTCTTGGACATGAATACCATGTGACCTTTGCCAGGGCTTTGGGTCACATTCACAGCTTTCTTCTTTTATTTGTAGCAAGAAAGTGGCACATTTTTACTCAGATTAGTGTGATCTTTTAATGCCAGCCTGCTGGTTTATGTAATGTATAAATGTAATAACAGGTCGGCTTTAAGAGGCTAGCACAATATTACAGAAAAAAATGCTGCAAGGTCAGCTGGAACACTTGTTTACAAGAAATGCGTTTTTGACTTGTACGCGACAAATGAGGCTCTTATATTCAATATTCCTCTTACAGAATAACAGTGGGGGGCTGATTACAGGAGTAACTCGTTCAGTGCTCAGAAGACGGCAGCAACACTGCAGACTAACTAGCAGTACTATGGGATCGCAGGCCTGAAAGGGTGTGCTTCTGAGGAAAACGAGAGACCTAGCATTCGTTTGCATGTCTAATTACAGCTTTTTATCGCTAGACTGTGGAGGCCTGCACCAAATTACCAAGAGCACATTGGCGTTAAATGTTTAGGCTATCTATTAAGTGTCAATCAAGATAATAACTGCAATCTTCAGGCTAATTTCCCAAGTGCAGCTGTGCGTAGAATATTCAGGGTGGGCGTCTCACAGCAGCACAAGAGAAAGAGCTCCCACTATGGTACTCTGTCCCAGCACTTCAACACCTATTCAGCTCATATCTCTGCACTGGCCTTCATCTAATCGCCACTCAAAAACACTATACAGCAGCTAATTACAGTTCAACTACAAGACTAACTATCCTGCTTAGGCATATGCAAGAATATTCAGTCTTTATTATTATTATTATTATTAGAACTGTGCAGGCTTAGGAAAGATGCATATCTGTCCCCTTATTTCGCGTGTGCCTGAGAGGGGAGAGGCCACCATGGTTCATACAGCTGCTGCTAAACTCCTGCACATAGCAAGAGAGTCTCCCAGCTTCTGGCAGTATCAACCAGTATTTGATAAAACAGTGTCAAGGCAGGGGGTGGGATCTGTGGACAGTCAGAAACACTGATGGTCTAACTGAGGTGATTATAGTAAAGGCAGACCCATCCACTTAGCATCGGTTTAAGTCCTGGCAGAGCCAGCGGTAATATTACCAGGGCAGATGCTGGTAAGGATATGCAATACAGTTTGCTGAAACCATTAGAATATATTTCTGTAGTAAGCATTATCATATGGGGAACTAGTGGGGGGATCTGATCAGATATTATCTGAAGATGCTACTTATACCATAAAGGTAACCTAATCAATGTGAGATCCATAGATGGTGTTAATTAGTGGTGTTCTCTATTAAATGTATTTAAACAAATAGAACAGTTCCACTTGGATAACATCGGTGTGTCTACTGATATCTGAAGACAACATCTTCTAAAAGCAACTTTTTTTATTTTTTTTTATTTTACTTTGATGCTTGCATAATAACCATATCCCCAACAAATGACATACAAACCCCAACCATTACAAAAACAAAAAACACTTCTCTAAAACCCCTGCATGCGTATGACTCTAAAAAACAAAAACCCTCCAGGGGGTGTATAAAAAAATATAATGGAAAAAGCCAGTCCACATATGATATAATGTATGTAATCTCTATAAATATTTGTCTATTCAACCAAGTTAGGCTGTCCGACATTGATGATCATCCAGTAGCTTTCTACTAATATGAAGAGAGACCGCATGTGCATCAGATAATCCATATAGATCGCTACCAAAGTATCTCCTGCTGCAACAATGACCAGTATCTAGCAATCCGCTTTCAATGTGTACAGTACTGGATTATAATTCATCAAATGTAGGCTATTGAGCACTAAAGCCTCACAATTGAGAACTCTAAAACAGAACAAATGACTGTAATCTTAAATCATGCTAGGCATAACTTGACAATAACCCGGGCGGAAAATTTGCATAAAACAAGCGTGGTTTACTGACAATGGCACGTACGGTCTAAAAAAATAATCTGGATGGGTTAAAGTAAATTTGTGGTGCCACCACATGGCATAAAACCACCACTGCACAGAAAACCAGGCACTTCAGGCCTCTACAGCATATAATGCTGGCAATGTAATGCTTGGGGCCTATGTGACTATGTGGTGGAGAGGGGAAAAATCATGGCCAGGACCCTTGCTGTTCAAAAACGTTGCTGTAAGGCTCCCAGAAACACACTGGTGGGCTAGAGACTAAAGCAAAGTATTTTCTGGTATGTTAGTGCTTGCTTATGCTTCTGATGCGTCACTACAAGTTTACAGGGTCATTTACACTATTCCATGTATGTTCATGCATGTTTTTTGGTGAGTTCACACAGGTTTCATTGAAACATCCCATTCATTGGTATTGGCCCTTAAAGTGGACCTGAAGTCAAAAAGGTAAAGATTTGCTATGTTTGATATGAAACATTTGTTACTACTACGCTACCTGCTATTCTCTTTTCCTGGAGGCTCTGACATAGGAAAGCAAAACCCTGCCTCCACCAAGATGGCTGCCTTCACACAGAGACACAGTACAAAACATTTGGAAAGAAGGGGCTGGACCCATGTGGTTATCCCTATTGGTGGTTCCCATTCAACAGTAGTCAAGTGATGTGAACTGGCTAATGGGTAGACAGTTTCTGCAATCCAAAGAATCTCCAGTCTCGTTGGCTTGACAGTGAGCACAGTAGATGTAAGAACTGAAGCTCCACAACAATTAAAATAGTCCAGATACAAATGTATTCCATTAGGGTCAGTAGGACATTCAAGTAGAGTAGCCAATGCATATCGCGAGTCCAAAATGCACCCCCTTCATCAAGTCTTAATTAGAAAAATCATGCATGTGGACTACAATCCCCGCAGCTTGAAAGTTGCATTGTGCTTTGATTATTTCAGGCAGCAGCTGGTGTGATGCTCTTAATTCCTACATCTACAGTGCAGAACAAGGCATGATAAGTCAGTATTGGTAAAAGATCAACTGCAATGAGACCCAAGGCAATACTGGTGACTAGTTATTTACTCTTGGCCTGCTTTTTTGGGCACAGCCTCCAGAGCGCAGTTCCTACTTTAACAAGTTTCAATACACCAAAAAACATAGCAACCAATCTTTTGCCAATGCTGCACATCACAGAGCATGTATATTTACATCTACAGCATGTGTTGCAGTGTCTTGAAGGTCAGGTGTATTGTCTAAAACATTGACATGTATTGGGGGGGTCTATTATAAATTAAAGAGACAACACCCTCCTAAAATTCATGTGCAACATGTTTTCCACGTGCGCACACTAAAGTGTTAATCCAGCTCTAATGTCACTCTTCCCAAACCAAAATTACACAGATCCAGTCCACATCCAAAAGATCCATTCTAAATCACAGTAAAATCTGCTTGAACTCCAAGTAGCCTCGGTAAGATGAGAAATATTCACAAGTGAGCAAATACTGGTGCCCAATAGGGTTTTGACAACAAAGGCATCAGTAGTAAGTTTTGTAAGGACTGTCAGCCTGTAGTTTCCATTACAAATGCTCATTTTTTTTTCCTTTAGTCTCTGCATTTGTCTTTGCTGTGTGCAGTCAGCAGCTCTTTGTGACTGTTCAGCATAGCTAAGGAGAACCTCAAGGGAAAATAATAAAAAACACAAGCAAGTTGGGAATTCAAGTAACATTCAAAAGAGGAACAAATCTGACAGATGCCAAAAGAGAGATGTCTGCCTGTGGCAAGCATACCAGGGGAAAAGCTTGGGGAAAACAAAAAGAAAATATTTTACGTAAAAAGGACAAAAGTGAACAAAATAATATACCATTGGGTAAATATTTTGGTGACAATTAGTTTTACGTTAACATGAAAGTAATTTTGATGCAACTCCAATATTCTCATGTTGGCTGTTCAGAGTAGTAGATCCTTCCTGTAGTATCTACATTTAAAGAAGAATGGCAAGAATTTTTTTTATCAACCCTTGCAGGGGGGCTACCCCCGTACTGCAAGGGTTAACTGCTTGTTTGTGTCTAGGTTAAAAAAAAAAAACCTGAAGTTATAATCAACCAATGCTCCGTGTCGGGTTCTTCTTAGACCGGTCCTTCCAACCTCTCTCCCCCTCCTCTGCAGCAGTCTAAGGTCCTGCAAATCATTACGTCTATACACAGTGTACAAAAGTGAGGATGCTGAGGAAGATTACAATGTGATGCAGGGAGAGAGAGATACAGGTTGGAGGGAATGCTGTGACAGCTGACCAGCTTGGAGCTTAGGGTGAGTGTATCTTTGTTATTTTAGCACCTAGATGCAAACAAGCACGTAACCCTTGCAGTGTGGGGGGTAGCCCCACTGCAAGGGTTAATAAAAAAAATCCTGGAGTTCTTCTTTAAGTCAGAGAATAGAACTCTACAGGATTTAACCACACTTGAGCTGTCTATACAGCAGTAGAATTTCGCTCGATAAAATAGTTTTCAGAACGTTCGTTCAGTTTTCTAATAGATAATGGGGTTGAAATCGATGACAGATTTTTGGTAGTGATGAAACAATTGGAAAGATCAGGATGTAACATGAAATTCTAACAGTGAATGTGGTCTTTGTTCAGGAAACCTTATTCATTCCAAAATCAAATGTTAAAATCAAACAAAATCTTGAACAACAGTCTACCAGTCTCTAATACCCAGCTGCAAGCACCATTTTCATATTCTGACAGTGGGCAGCAGTCACAGCAAAATTGTGAACAGCGTGGATGGAGGAATCTGTTATATTTTATTTTGTCCAAAAGGTTGAATGAAAAAAATATAACAGTGTATACCCTACTTAATACTTCCACATACGATCCAAAAGTCTTTTCTAAGTGATCTAAGATTTTATAACATAATTTACCTTGAAAAATTAAATAAAATTATTAAAAAAATTAAATATGTAGAAAAATAAATGATAAATCAAAACTACAACATAGATATATATTTTTGTATACACACACACACACTTTTAAAAAGACCTTAGATACCCTTATATATGCCTTTGAAATGACTCCAATTTTCACATTCCTACTATTTAGGAATATACAGTAAGGAAAGTGAAAAGTGGAATTTGGGGAGGGTGTTAAACTCTGCGCCTAGTGACACCTCTGATAATAACTGTGACTTAACGGTGTAAAAGATAAACGGCAAAGAAAGGAACAATAGCTGAACCACTAATGTCAGTTCTGGTTTCTGACCTCCTGAAAAAAAATCCTTTTAAAATTGTATCTAAAAGGAAAAAGTCTGCCTCATAGTAGTGCTGTACATAAAATCTAGATGGGAAACACCTGTGATTCAGTGTATTCCAGCATCTGTAGATGAATAAGCACTTACAGCTCCTGCCTCAGCCTTCTTATTTTAGCCTTGGCGTCTGCCAGCTCCACTGACAGGTGCTGTCTGCTCTCCGTCCTCCTCATGCTGGGCGATCCAGAGGGAGACTGAGCCAATGCTGGCAGAGGTGTGAAATGAAGGGAGTCCCTCTCTTCTGTCAGCTCGATAATTGTCTGGAGGCAAGTGAGAAAAATTAACAGTCTAACACATTCATCACTGTACAATAATATAGCACTTTAAAATAAAAATAGAGATGAGTTCCACATATCTGCAATGAAATAGTCACCAATAATCTCTACTTCACATTGGGGACAAGGCACAAATGACAGTGAGGTGCTGCTGTGATCCAAATCAGCCCATTTAGAAATCTACTTTTAAAGTAGAACTCTGAAAAGTTAAGGATCAACTCCAGAATAAGCAAATATTGTCTTAATATAGTAATCTTACTGGAATTTTATTGTACTTTGTGTATTTCTTCCAGATCTGTGCTGTAATCCAGGGTCAAAACTTTGTGCAGGTGTTTCCTGTAATGAAGACCAGTCACTGCTGCTCTCTCTCGTTGTGCAGGGTGACTGGTCTTGTGTCTGCCCTCCTCTGCAGGCAGCCTGTAGTGGGTGGACCTGCTGGGTCCCTCCCACAGCTCTAGTTTCTGCACAGGCTATGTGCAGCACAGTGATGATGTCACTGCTGAACTTACAAGGTAATATCTGGTTTTGCAAAGGCATTTGGTGTTCACAAAGTGGATTTTACCCTTTGTGGCTATTAAGGAAACTTTTTAAACAAACTATAGATAGTTCTATGTAGTCAGGAAAAGAATGAAATCCCCGTTAGCAATGGCAGCATCCATTGTTCTCTCAGCACAGGTTTATAGGACACATCTCAAAGTAAACCCTGACTATAATTAAAGTGTTAAAAAAAAGAAGGCATGCTGTACAGCAGACACCTTAAAGCTTCTACAGTATCTGCACCCCTTAACCTCCCCTTCTAGCGCCACATAAATCTAGGTAAATACCAAATTTCTAAAAGTCAGTATTTGGATAGACCTACAGTAGTTACCCCACATTATGGCTGGTCACGTACAGTGTACACATCTGCCCCATTCCCATTCTTTATTCTTTTTTTATGCTTTTCAGTGGCTGTGGTCAGCACTTGTCCAAAAGAAGCAGTGACATTATGGCTCCTGCTGCTACAAGTCTGAGCATTTTGGGAACGTGTGTCTCAAACGCACACGCAAAACGCAATAACAGTGCACTTTATTGCAGGTTGCTTGCTTGCTGTGACATTACCAGCTAATGGCTGGGAAGATGCATGTTTTTCCCTGCCTTTGCAAGGTGGAACAAAACGCAGCACGCATGTCGCAGATTTTGCTACATGTACTGCTTTCCCTGTTTGTCTCGCATATGGGGACCCATTCGAATCAATAGGGATGCAGGACAAATGCGGAAAACAAAAGTACACGAAAGCGCACCACTGTTTACCACTTAGTCAGCTATAATATCAAAATGCAGTATTACAAGATGCTCCATCTGCATGGTTAAGTGCTGCAAGGGTTAAGTGCTTGTTTCGCTCTAGGGGCTAAAACAAAGCAGGTATATTCACCCGATCCTCGGTCCTGCAATGTTGACTGCTCACCTCTCTCGCCCTCTGCTTTGGTTGTGGTATGTCCCTTGGCAGCCTCACGTCTAATACAAGTGAATAGACCTTGCATAGGAGGTGATAATATAGGCAGGGCTTAGTTCTCTGGAACCTGGGGCAGCCTGGCGGGACTGAGGATATCTTTTTTATTTTACACCCTATACCTAAATGAGTACCTAACCCTTGCAGTGCGGGGGAAGCCCAAGTTTAGGATACACATGTAGATTAGATATGAAATGACAAAACCATGAAGACTGGCTTGTTATCAATGGTTTCCCTGAAAGAGTTCAGAGAGTATCTGTGCAGGTTCTCTAATAATCAATAGCTGTATAGCTGAGATTTATTATAGAGGTTTAAAGAGATTTCCTGCATGATCACATACTGTGTTTATATAGAACCTCCTACTAAAGTGAACCTGTCATATCAAATGTAAAAGCCCACAATTAATTCTGCAGTATTAATTCTGCAGTATCGAAACTTCAGTCTATAGTTAGTTACTGTCACACATATATTTCACGAGATGCAACGATAGCATTTTACTGTATTTTAAACTGACCTTCAGACACATATAAATAAATGCTATTTAAACCAGTTATGTTTTTATTAGAAAATTGTTAAATATTTTTAGCATTAGATTTAGCATAGACACCTGAATCTGTCTTGATACCAGCCTCCTGTGATGTTCTGCAAAGCAGAACTCAAGCCAATTAAGCCTCTGTTGCTTTACATCACATATGTGAGCATGCTTAATGAAGGCTAGAGAAGAGGGATGAGTTCACCAGAGTGCTGCTGCTCCTTTTAGGTCCAACCCCAGTATAGGGCGGGTTCCGGACTAAGCTATAGGCAGTACATTAGGCAGAGAGGTTGAGGAGCTGGTTGTGGTGCCTGGTAGGGATGTTTGGACCACAACACTAGCTAAACAGAATTACATATAATTACATATAATTGCAATCCTCTGTAATACTTTTGACTGCATTGTAACATTTCTACATATACTTAAAATGTTTGGCTGCATCAATCTAGTACATTTTCAATATTTTTTTTTAATGGGAGGAGTATTGGGAGGTTAAAATATTCGTCCTTAGAGTTGGTTTTGGCACCATGCAGCTGTCTCGCACTGGGCTCTATATGAGAGCTGAGCGATCATGTAACCGCTGATCACTTAGCTTTCAGACTCCTTCCTGCAGAGAGTGGTGACTGTCGGTCACTTCCTCCTGCAGGCATTCTCCCCTTTCCATTGCTCCAGCACTCATTAGAGGGACAGACAGGGGAGGGGGTAGGCACAGCTGGCTCCATAGAGGCAGAGCCAACTGGCAACCAGGCAGCTGGGTGGATCCTGACAATATTGTAGGGATCCTTCCCGGCTGCAATGCAGCTCTGCACTGGCAGCATATAGTGGGCAGCAGTCCGCTATATGCTGGTTTTGGGTCGCAGGCGTACATTAGTAAACTTACTCCTGTGACCCAAAAGAGAGGTAAAGCCAAAAGAAGGTTTGTCTTTGCTTCCCTTTTAAACACAACAAGCATTTCAATTTCTGCATCAAACATTTTGGTGCATATGGAAGGCAGTATTGAATATTGAAGTAGATCTGATAACCTAAACCTATGTTTATGTCACTTTGCATTTTTTTCAACCACAGTACTAAATGTGAATCTCAGTGCATCAAAAACGAAACTATTTTTCTGCATTAGACTTGCTTTCCATTGTACAGCTCTGTACACTGGGCCCTAAAACAGCTAATCTACTAAAAGATGCCCCTTACCCAATCCCACATATTTTTACAGAGGTAACTTTAAACTCTTCTTTAAGAACAACTATAGTAGCTCGCATTTTTCTATCCTGTTATCTTCACTTTAAGTGGGAGATAAACCCTTAGCAATGTTAGCCAACTATGGTGTTCTAAAATGGTTTAAGAGCTATGAGAATGGCAAAACTAATTGTTTCAATCAAGGCTCAATGAATAGCCAATGAGTAGCCATCTTGTTACATACCTCTGATTGTTCATCTCTTTCATCCACCAGTCTCTTTAAGTGGAAAGCTACGTTTTTCAGTAATGATTCCAGATCATCTGGGGAGATGTCAGTAGAGTCCATGGACTGCAGGTCCAACACATTCTCTGGATTATGAGTTACCTTCAGAAAAACAAGAGATTACAAAAAGTTTACGATATGGCTGAACATATCGTTTCTCAGTATAGCCTTATAAACATTTAAGATCCCGAGTTTACTGCAAGCTAGAGACCTCTGAGAAAACTAAGTTTGAAGTGTTTACCAGATTTATTCCCAGATTGAATCTATATTGCAAGCTGACAACAGGAAGTGTACATATCATCCAACTTTTCCCCATAAATTGTTAAAAAACACATTTATTAGCGTGTACTTCCACAAGCAGGAAAAAGAACATAGCAGACCTCTATAATCAGCCTGAATGTTATGCAAGCACAAAACCCGTTATTCTTATTGCAAGTAGCATGCTTGGTTACCTATAAATATCTGGGAATTTACTCAATAAGATTACCTCAAGATGCTTTAAAACACAGGCCAACTTTTTACAGTAATATCACTGAAGCATAAAAAAGAAAGAAGGCTGAATACAGGAAGAACTTCAGCCAAACCTTTTTTCCTAAGGTTCCAATCCTGTCCCTGGGTGAGTATCCAAGCCAAATGCAGCTACTTACATTAGTTGCATTTATAGCTTCATTACAATTGTGACATTTTATATATGTTCTTTAAAGCTAAACTCTAGGCAGATATGAAAGTAAAAAAGTGGTGCAGATCTATATATTTTACTTGATAACTTCTTGTGATCCCCTGTGCAGTAGAAAAAGATGGTAACCACATAAAATGTATAACAAGCCTTTTTAGGAGGGTGCAGATGGGAGGGCTTACAATACAAAACACAAGCCAGCTAGCCTGCAACAAAACAAATGACCCTGTCTAACAGTATGCGTTAAAATCAGAGGTTTTAGTTGCACAGACCTTTGGCCAAAAATATGTAGAAGCCACACTGCCCCATCAAGGCACCTCTGTAAAGTGTGGTCCTAACTCTATTTACAGTATATGAATCTCCAAGTGGGAGCATATTAATGCAGTCGATAAATGAAATGCAGGTGTACCAGAAGGGAACCTACTCCTCCTCAAAAGGTGCAGGGACGCACTGGAGGCCCAGCAATCAAAAATGCACGCTGGGAGCCCCAGTGCGCCCCCTCATCAAAAATAGTCAAACTAGAAAAAGATGATAACCGCATAAATTTATAACCAGCTTTTGAGGAAGAGTAGGCTACCTCCTTGTACACCTGCATTTAATTTATCGACTTATCCCACTTGGAGATTCATATAAATAGAGTTAGGACCACACTCTACAGAGGTGCCTTGACGGGGCATGTGGCTCAGACTGGGTGTGGAAGGGGAAATACTTGGAGCCAATGAAATGTCCTGCATGCTATTTTCCTGACAATGAGCAACAGAAGAGAGTGCACAGTGATGACCCCATCTCTCTGCTGCTGTTCCTTTACTGGCCATTCAGCAGGATAGATGTGGAAAGATGATTTCTCTTTATTCCTTAACTGTAAAAGAGGAATTGGTGGCGTTATACTTGTTGTTGTGCTGCATGATGGAGCAGTGTAAATCTCGGGTATAAATGGACTGAAATGCAAATAATTTGGCAGGTAAATCAACTCCTATGAATTGAATCTGTGTATTTAGGCGTTTACCTGGAGTTTAGCTAAAATAACACTAGCTTGACACTGTTGATAACTGCATTTCAATAAGTGTCCACTGAGGAAGTGCCTATTGCATAAAGAAGTGTAGTGTGCTGCCAGACATGCACAACATGAAAAAAAGCCACCTTGGATGACTATGGGTGTGTCATGGGGTGAAGCCTCTAGTAGCCAACAGTGGAAAGGATTAATAGGGGTCATTGCTTTATATTTTTTAATCCAACAATGCTCCATTGTACTCGATTAGTTCTCCAATATATTTCCATTTTCACTCACACTGTAATCCCATTGTTGGCATACCTAATAACAAACATAAGCAAGCCACAAGTCATAACCTCAGGATGTTCTGAAAATTATTCACAACAGCTGGCCTTTAACTACTGAAAACTTTGTGCTTGCAGATCCGTGATAAACAGGCCATTTATATCGAGACTATTTCGGCAGTAAAGCAGGATGCTTATCTGTATTTTATTCATCACTCATGTGATCTTCATCCTCTCAGACTAAAAGTTTTGTAACATGCTTCAAAATAAATGTCTTGCACAACAATGCAAGAAAGAGGCAAATCGAAATAATACCTCTTGGATGTGAGCTGCAACAGCTGCTTTTGTGTCAAAATTCAAGTCTTGTATTTTATCAATAAATTCTTCTTTTCTTGCACACTGAAAAAATAAACAATAATAATGTTAAAGTGCCCAAAATGCAGTGTGCATAGTTTTCATATGCATTTGTAGTGGTGTACATTTCTGGTACATAAACCTAGAGAAAAAGAAGAATATGATGTTGCCTATAGGGGGTGTCCCTATTACAAGATTCACCCTTCTCCTCCTATTCTGGTGATAACCATCATGGTCTATCCTAATGACAACAGTGACCAACAAATTTAGAGGGACAACTTTCCATGTGGGACACTAATAGCAAAAAAAAACCTGACAGGAGTTCTTACACAACCTCTATCTGTCACAAACAAAACATGTACCTGGAAGATTCACCTGCAGTAAATATTTGGTCAGATTCACTGCTTTATAAATAAGTCCATTTAAGTTTACTGAAATTGTGTAATAGAATTGATATAATGTATAAATTACACTATTTAGCATGTTGATTGTGGTTTACCTGAACTGCACAGCCCAGCATAAGAAGCAACATCTTCTTCATTTCTTCTGTACCTTGTTCTGGTAGAAATAAAAATGTAAAATGAAAATATTGGCAGATATCCAAACCATTATTGTATCATCACAACTGTATTTTAGCTGTGCTGTGCACTTTACCTCACTTTCCTCTCTGCCAGGCTAAGCACAGGGGAGATTGGCTGCAGGATGTTTAATTACCTTCATATTGTTGGATTAAGTTAAATAAGCTTGGCAGCAACTCTGTCATCTGCTTTCATAATCAGAACCCCAATCTGGCCTTTCTTCAAAGTATCATGTCAGATGGGCTCAGTGTGTTCTGTTCACAACACTGGTCATGGTATTGTGCAGGACATTTCTCAGAGCCTGCTCCAATCATATATTTGTTGGACTATTTTCTTATTTTCAGTAGTAAAAGGGGATGGTCTAAAGGCCTATCCAACAACCAGCACAAGCATAAGTACTTTCACATACCTAAAATAAACTTTGATTGATTTTTCATATTTTAAAGTATATCTAAAGCCAAAACTTTTTTTCCCATTTTGAATAGAGAAGGGAAAGCTTGAAGCCACGGTAAGGTTTTTTTTTTTTTTTTGCCATCTGTGACCTATTTCCCTATACTTCCTGTACTGTTGACAGAACAGAAAGGGAGAGGGAAAATCGCTCCAAAGTGAGGGAAATGCCCTCTTAGACAGCTGTCACTCCCAAATTTTACATTCTTCCTAACTTTAAGTCCAAATAATAGAAGGAGTATCCCTCTCATGGGGACGCGTCAAAAAACCTGATAAGGGTATTAACTCCTCAGCACCTTATCCACCATTATCTATCTTATTATCTATTTTATCAACCACTGAAAATATCTAAAACATTTTTTGCCAATTTAACTGAAAAGGGACAAAGAAAAATAGGTACTTTGCATTGTGCTTGTTAAGCATTTAGATTGTACAGTAAAAACAATTTACATTTATCAGCCTTTAGCACAGAATCTCGATGTAAGAACCCTTCCTTATAGCCTTATGCATTGTCAGACTATGAGGAGCTGATGCTTTACAGACTCAAATCAAACTTTTATTTTGGTAAATATAAGCAATATAAGCATCTGAATCCCACCCACGATCCCATGCAGATGTACGCTGAGTGAACCAATTCACACTACATGATGGATATTGTAGTTCAATCCTGCAGTGCCGAAAAGTCATAGGAAGAGACGTCAGCACTTCCATGATCCCTCCTTACAGCGCCCGGGCATTGCAGCTTATACCTGGTTATTGCGATGACATCAAAGATTAAAAAAGTGACATTTGAAAAAGCTATATAAATTGTGGATAACATAAAATCCTTTTTTTTTTCCTGCGGCAAAGGACAGAAAAGAAAGCTTGGGATATTATGACTATCCTAGAGTTAAGCTTTAGAGCCAAGGGTATTATTATGAAGCTGGCCCTTGATTTGCTGCTATAATAGACTCTGCTTATCTATGAAGGTTTTCCACTAGATGTTGGGAATTTGTTGGCGGCATTTGTTCCATAAAGCCACAAAAGCATTAGTGACATGGGGCAGTAATGCGGAGTGATCGGGCCTGGCTTTTATTTAGCGCTTCAAGTCATTCCACAGTTGTTCAGCTGGGTTGAGGTCAGGCCCCTGTCCAATTCTTCCAATTCCATCTGAGCAAACTAAATCTGTGCAGTCGTAGATTTTGTAACAAAGTGAGCAGGATGGAATTGTCGAGATTTCTATTCAATTTAATTTATGAACCCATGTTTGAACGCTTACCATATTAATGTTCCTTCACCTTCACATGCAGGAAACATTATCTTGGTACATGCCAAAGCCAGATGACAAAAGGTGAAACAGGTTTTATCATTCCATAAATGTGTTTCACTGCTCCAAGGCAATGTTTACATAACTTCATCCTTTGCTTGACATTTCACATTGTAAAGTTACATGGAGGAACCTGCCACAGGCGACAGACCTGGTTACATCAAATGAATAGGAATCACCAGCACAGTAAAAGATTACAAATGATAAAGTCCATTTAATCGGACAGATTGTCATACATGTTGCAATAATTCTAACCGATGTTTCAGGGCCGCATAGGGACCCTTCATCAGGGCAACAATGTAACGGTATTGCAACATGTATGACAATCTGTTCGATTAAATGGACTTTATCATTTGAAATCTTTTACTGAGTGCTGGTGATTCCTATTCATTTGCTATTTGATGTGCACAGCGCCATCCGTGAGTATCACTACAAGCACCATTATTGTGATTTTGGCCGGAGACGCTGCAAGGAGTGCAGATGGACATATTGGACTTTAAGACCTGGTTACATGACATGGTCCTTAAACTTCTGTTCAATTGCTCACACATGGTAGCACATCTTGCTTAGCGCCTGATTATTACATCCTGCACTACTGTTGCTGCCTTGAAACTTGCCAGCAAGTGTTTCAAAACACAGCTGAAAACATGTGACATTTATGCATCTCCTAATAGCTGCACTTCACAATCACTGAAATTATAGTGTCCAAAGTGCACTAGCAGGGCAGAAAGATGACAAACTCTCTTGCTGGAAAGGTGGCATCTCATGATGATGCCAAATTAAAGTTAGTAAGGTCTTCAGTATGGCACATTCTACTGGCAAATATCCTTGCAAGGCTGTGGGCTTAAAAGTAAGCCATCATTAGGAAAATCCAGGACCCGCCATCACTGTCCTCTCTCAGAGAATACTAGCTACCTGGCTGTTACACTGCCCCATTAGCCTTAAACATGCAGTTCAGACAGAAAAAAAGTCAGACATTTCTACCACAATACACATCCCAGAACAGAGAATGAAGGTATTGAAGCAAGCAGATCAGCCTTACAGCCAAGCAACTAGCATTTTGAGAAACATTGCTCAGCAATGACATCCACCATGTTTCCTACATGAAAGACTACTTTTACGTGTACTCCTGTGTCAGCAATGGATGTGGATTAAGTAGTCAGTTCCACTCATTGGAAGGGGTGTCTGGATACTTTCAGTTTATATTCTCTATAAATAAATAAAGCAAATCTGTACTCTACCCAAACCTGACAAGCACCATAATGTACCAGATAATACCTTTTTGTAAACTGTCCCCCTTAGACTGTACCAGTGGACCATGCAGAAGTTTCATTTTTGGAATTAAGACATCCAACAAATGTGTGGTTTCCCACTTTCCTTACTTGTATGTGTCTATTGTCTAACTGTCTATTAGAAAAAGCATGTTCATTCCATTGTGAACACACAAGAGGATAAAAAAAAGGGAGGGGTGTGTACATACATACATACATACACACACACACACACACACACAATATATCATGAATTTTAAACCATATTATGTACTGAAAATGTACATTAGTTTGTAAATTATTCATCCTCCTAATGTCCCATGTGAGCAGAATCCACATACGTTTGCCAGGATATACAAATGTCTCAGCTTCTGCCAGATCAGACAACTCACAAAAGCTTTGAAAAGACTATAAATCTCCTTTAAGCTTGAAACCTAAAAAGGAGAACTATGAGATGAGTGATTTCCACTCACCTCATAGTTCTAGCCGACCTGTGACAATGAGACTGTCACACTTTTATTTATTTTTTTAGTGACATTTTTTTTTAGTGACCCCATAGTTCTCCTTTAACAAAAGGTTTATCAACTTGTCTCAATCACGTTGACTCTTTTTTTAGATACATTTTTCATAACTAGTTTGGCAAACTGCCACTTGATATACTGGAAAGTGGCAGATAAGCTAACATACTGGTCCCCTGGACCATGACTAGGCCCAGACAGACAGACATCTCACCAAGAATAATAGGCATCAGACCACTGGCAGGGAAAACCCAGCTAATGGTTGAACATTATGCACAAGCTTTTTTTTTTAAAGATTAAATAGAATAATTGGCACTTGCTTGTGCAGGAAGAACACAATTAACCAGAGCTACAGACATGTATAAGCTCTTATTTCCACCAAGAAAACCCTAAGGCCCCTTTCACAGGAGCATTCCGATTTGGTCCGCCTGTTAGTTTTTGAGGTGGATCTGATCAGAAGCCCGATGTTATTCTATGGGCAGCCTGATCTAAACAGATGTGCTTTCATTTACATCCAATTACCCCCAACTCCGGCCAGGTCCGGAAAAACAAAATGGATCAGGATTCCGTTCTGGCGAACCTGATTGAGGCGGATCGGGCTTAATTTGATGTAAATGGACAAATGTCCATTTAAATCCAACTCCCTATAAACCAAGATGGGTCTGGTAACTTCAGATTTTTCCTTCATCCATTCTGATCAGCAGGGGATGTGTAGGGGCCCATGTGAAAGGGGCCTTACAAAATCCAGCCAGCACAACTGATACTTGAATTAGTTCAAAAGATTGGATCGTGTACAGGCACACTTTGATAACCTGGATAGCCCTTTGAAGATAGAGCTGAGTGAACAATATACATGTTCAGACACAAACCTATTGTGGTTGTTCACTTCACTAGAATTATTACTCAATACTCACCAGAAAATGGATTTTTGCCAATAGTTAAAACATTCGGCAAAGACATCATAACCAACTGCTGTAAAGATTCCTGTAAAGAAAAAAAAAAGAAGAAGAAATATCACTGACAATGTTTAACAAATACGTCAATGCTTAGGAAGTTAAATCACAATGTTTAGCAAATATCTCACTATGAAATATAAATAACCCAATAAAAGTATATACTTCCAAAACATGTAATGTCCTTATGGCAAAGCTGCATTTAGAAATGCTCCAGTAAGAAATAAGTGTCATGCCAGCCTCAGCATGCCCTTAAAACATGGGTTTGCCACTTTGAACTTTATTGCAAATCTCCAGTGGCAGCCAGAATAAGGAAACAATATGAGTAAACACAATCATATGTTGCATTTTGAGGCTTACTCCTCCCCTCTCTATCTCTATTTGCAAATCCATCATACTAACAAAAGTGTAAACTAAAGACAAAAGATGTAAACAGTTAATGCAGAACTGTAAAATAAATAAATATGAATAGCTCAGATAAAGAAAAAACAAACCAAAAAAAAAGCTTAATTTTGCAATACTCACGTTAACGGGTCATTCACAACACGCATGCACATTATGCTCTGTATAACATCTGCATTGTGTAGGGGCGGTGTAATACATTGTTACAATCACACTGTTTACAGTCTCTCTTTTTTAAACTTCATTACAATAACAACAAAAAATGAATGCAACGTTATGCACCGCAGCGTGTTGCAACAATTTTTCCCTATGTGTCCTTGCATTTAGCCTGCATTGATCAATTATCAATGCAGCTCAACGCACATGATATTAATGAGCCCTTAACAGCTGTCCCCCATAGCAAAGGTGGTCATACATTGTACAATTTTCATTCAAAATGTTTAGTTTCTGGCACGAACCCTCATTCGTTTATACCTAGACTTCTCCATCAAGCATAGTCAAATGTTGATTTAGGAAATTGTTTGTTATCCATACTAACCAGCCAATTTTTGAGGTACGACGGAAATAATTTTCTTTTGTCTTTTGCGCATGTGCTGTGTTCTTGCTGAGATTTTTGATGAACGAAAACCCGACTGATTCGTTCAGTCAGAGAAAAGTTTTCCAACTCTATCACAAAATGAAAAACGGAAATCGGTGGTGTACCATCAACTGTTCGATTTTCGTTTGCAATAATTTGATTAAAGAAAAGTGCGGGGATTGTGTGCATGCGTTTGTTGGGGCAGTAATTAGAAGCCAGACTTTAATACATACCTGTAATTATAAAAGGTCAAATACAACTATTTCACGAATTAACATAGTCCACAAGTTGTCACGTGATTATTGGTGTCATTAAAGGCCTTTCTAACAAATCTTATTAAAGCACAACACCAACTAACAAGTATTCATTACTACCATCTGGCAGATCTGTGGACAATAATGCAGTACCCGATTCCTGATGCCTGAATTCATGAACTATGTGATCCTCTCCATATTACACTAATCTGCATGCACATGTTACAAATGTGTGATTTCCAGAGAAAGATGTGATTTGTGGTCTTCAATTCACTTATCTTTCATTAGCTATCCTGTCCAAGGAGGCTGCCGATATATCCATTGTGCCCATTTGGAAATGGTTAAAGGGCAACTCCAGACAAAAACAAATTTCCCCATTTTGGATGGAATAATACAGGGCTCAACCTACATTAAAATATTCCTCACCATTCATTAAATACCCTCAAGTGTACACTACATTAGAATACATGGCAAAAACTGAGACCAGTGGCAACAAGCACCATTGGCGTCTCTGACTGGCTCCCTACATCGCGAGGCTGTGCTGGAGTGATGGGAGATCCCCAATCCATATTGCGCCGATTCTCATCTTTCAGTCCTTTTTTGCAAGTCAAGCACACAGCAATATTTTTTCTATTGAGGACAGAGGAGGGCTTTGCCTGGACCTCGCTCTAAGTACGCTTGCCAGTAGTCATTCTTTTTCTTGCTTTACTAGTGAGCCACTGTACTGGAACGAACATGCATGTCAAGAGCCTTGAATTCATTGACTGCATTTTTGCCAATTGGTGATGACTCAGTGAAGTACAGATAATGATGGCCCTGGAGATTACTGGTTTAAAAACTCAGATGGCATCGGCATTTCTATCCTTACAAGTTTCCTTTAATTTTGCCATAGGAACTGTAGAAACATGAATGTTGTGTACATGAAAGCATTTTGCTATTGACAGAAGTTATTGCAATCATTTGGCTATTGACAGAAGTTACTGGTAGCCAAGTGGCTGAGTGGTCAGGCTGGTGGCTAAGTACTTAGCACTCTCACCCATGGTTCTGTGTACTGTATGCAGCCCTGTGAAATATAATCACATCTTTGTCCCAATCTTCTTTCAGGTTTTGAGTCTTTGGCCCTGTGATTGGCTGGGCTCCAATAATGTAACTGCTGGGCATGCATACAGGAGTTACTTCATCTCAGCATGCTGGATCGGTGTACACAAAAAGAAAAACTTGCTGAATGGTAGCAAGAAGCCTTTAGGCAGAAGAGACTTACACAGTCTCTTCTGTAGATTGACGTTTTTGATTTTTACAAGTTTACTTCCACTTTAATAACACAAAGGGCAACATCCAAGCAAATAAATAAAATTACAAAACAAAAGCAGTTAAATAAAACTTCCTTTCACATTCTGTACCCAGCCCATAGTGTGCGTGTATTTTATAGTGACTTCCATGGAATGTCAGATTTTTCTATAGCAGAATTAATGGCACACCACAAAAAAGCCATATCTTAGCAAACCAGATGTCTCCAGAACACAGATGGATTTATTCAAGTTAAGGGAACAATAGTAGTATTCTTGTAGAATCCAGCATGGAAGGACAGGTTAGGAGGTTTGTACCATTAATAGACCATTGCATGTTCACTTAGGAAGAGGCAGATGACAGTGTTGTGATTGATGTTGCCGTCTGAGCCTCCTCTTCCTCTTTAGAATCATATGATATCACAACGCTTGGCTTTGGGATAAGTGGAGGAAGAGACACATAATTGGCAGAAGAATTGTAATATTAGCCTTTAACCGCAGAACAGCAGCCTGTTCATAGCTTATGGGAGAGTGAACTGGCTAACGCACAAAAATGACTCTACTGGTACTAATCCTATTCAACACCCAACCTCAAACCCTCCCAACAGATCATGTTTGTAGCTGTATCATCAGTGAGAACAGCTGATGCAAGGACACTGATTAAATTAAAGCACAGCACCTGTGTGAGTAGGCTCTGACAGAAGCCACCATTCGTTAAGGTGGCCATACACTCTACAACCATCGCAAGACCTTAGTCTTGCGATGGTTGTACAGGGATTAAAAAAACGTACGATCTGCCTATCTTGGACAGGCAGATCGCACTCTCGATCATCGCAAGCCCGCCCCCCTGAGGGGCGGGCTTCCGATGACCGCAATGCTGAACGGCAGTGTGCGCGTGCGCACACCGGCCCGTTCGGCATTTGTCTTCCGAGCACCGTTCTAACCAGCCGAGAATCGTACGATTCCTGGCTGGTTTTCGAACATGCTGGTTCGACGGAAGACGTGCGACCGTACAGTAGAAACGGTCGCACGTCTCCGTTCACACTGCTCGATTCTCGTACGATCGCGGGATTTCCCGCGATTCTCGTACGAGAATCGAGCAGTGTATGGGCACCTTAAGTTGCATACCAGAACTAGTATGTGGCACATGAGTCATGGGATAGCTGCTTCTATCATGGCCTTTTTTCACATGGGTGTTTTGATCCACAAGCTATCCCCATTAAACCTGTAATTAGCAGGAGGTGTAAATTCACATCCTAGTTTGTGGTGTATTTTCCAAAACAAGGGCATAGATCTCATGCTGCCACAGCAACCTGTTAAATATTGAAGTGTGGTGTATTTAGTACGTTGCCCTGCTTCTCCCGCCTGATTGTTGTTAGTTCAGGCTGTGGTTCCCACTCCGAGCCTTACCATATTGTTAGCTAAATGATGTTCTATCCCATGCAGAGTTAGAAAACTCTGGAGAAAGGTATTTTCACCCCACAAGATAGGACAGAAATCATCAGTTATAATGTGCCAGGTTGGCATGAACTACATTGGATTCTACTCTTGACACTGCCTGTGGATCTTGATTCAGCAAGTTTCCGTACTGTCTGTACGGGCACAGCAGATGATCTCGCACCCCCCCATTATAAAAGACACCTTCTTGTGCCTGTGAGAATATTTTGGGTATATGAATTTGCACTGTATGATTGCTGTGACCAGTAATTGTTCTTGATAGAGTAGGCATGTGACTTCACAGGTGTCTCTCTCAGTCTCTCAAACACTCCCAAAATCCGGCAGAAGCCAGGAGCATATTATTCTGGGGAGAGACACTGTGTGGCAGCAACTTTGCAAGTTATAAGTATTGTTAGTTAGAGTTTAAAGGAGAACTATGGGGTCAGTGTTTTTCCCCAATAGTTCTCCTTAGGGTAACGGGAGGACACAAACTAGCGTCCTCCCGTTGCCCTAAGCTCAGTATACCGCGAGCTACAGCTCGCGGTATACTGAGACGCCGCACCTGGAGCGGATCCCGACGTAGATGACGGGATCCGCCCAGCTGCGTGAGTGACAGCTGGCTCTGCCTACCTAGAGGCAGAGCCAGCTGTACCCGCCCCCTCCCCCGTCCGTTCCGCCAGTCAGCGCTGGCAGATTGGAGCGGGGAGAGGGGAATCCAGCCCCTCCCCCTGTCATGGCAGAGAGCCGTGACAGGATCGAGAGGTGAGGGAACCCGGTATGTGTTCCCTCACCTCCTGATCTACTGAGCCGACCTGTGACAGTCTCATTGTCACAGGTCGGCTTAGAACTATGAGGTGAGTGGAAATCACTCGTCTCATAGTTCTCCTTTAACAAGCCAGGATGTATTTTTATTTGAAGCGTTTTATTGCTGTTGGCAAGCTACCTTATCGGTAGCTTGTACGTTATTGGATATTAGAATTGCTGGTTATATATTTCTGATACTGGAAGTGCAATACAGCTGGTTGAGGCCATTTTTAAACTTAACTCACCACAGGGAATCTATCTGTACACAAAAAATTACTTGGCTTTCCATCGCAACACGCACTGACATTACAAAACAAAATCCACAAATTAAACGGTAAGATTTTTTTTTGTGCTATTTTGGCAAACTAGTTTAACATGGACACAGTTTTATCTATAAGGTACTTCACCTTATTGCTGATAAGACAAGTTTTTTCTTTTGGACAAAATCAGAGACGGTTAAGCACAAGATGCCAAACATGTATTAGCTGTAGCTGCCAAATTTTGAAAATATTATGATAGAGTTTGGCATTTGCTACATGGATGATTACAAAGAAAGAAAAAATAATTATGAATATATAAAAAGTACTTGTAACCAAATTAAAGCTCCAATGACAAAGGGTTCAATTTGGTTTGTGAGCGCTACAGAAAAAAGTCTCTAAGTGCAAAGTTTTGGATTGGAAAGGGAAACTGGTTACTGGAACTTGTAGTACCGACCTCTTAATACCTGACAAAGACCTGAAATACACTGGAAGAAAACACGCTACAAATCTGTTGAGTCGGCTTAAAATTATTTCATGGATAAGCACCTGCTGTGGGTTCTGTCTCTGCAACAAACACCAAGACCAGGATAACTACCAATGCACAGATATAAAATGTAGCCCAAGTTTACATATATTTTACTGGAAAGCAAATGGATTGTGAAGAGACTAACTATTGCCATTGACAGCGTCAGCAGATCAAGTTACTTCAGGAGTTAAACAACCCCTATTGGTACAAGGATGAATTAAATTATATACAGCATGCATTAGTCCACCATTAACTGAAATTGTAGCTATGAGTAGAGTCTGGTGGGTCGAAATCATTCATTGGTTTTCAATACATCTCAGGAATTCCACCAGCAAGATCTCCCTCAGAGCGCCCAGTTATAACCCCGCCACTGTGTAATTTCACTCCTTCTGTTGCATTCTTATAAAGGGAAACAAATTAATAATCTAACAAGAGTGTAAGATCTCTTTAGAATGACAAAAGAGCGTGGACTTGGAAAATCATGTGCAGCAATCTCATCACCCCAGTCTGTGAGATATCTGCTACCTGTACATGGTTCCAGCTGTGGATATACTATTTGTACATACTGTGCAGCAGCAAAAGAATCCTCATTTAAAAGCAAAATAAGCTCAATTATATTAGATGTGAGTCCGCTGGGCCACCTTTTTGCTATTACAAAGACGTGGGCACTGCTCACGCTTAGGGCAGATGAAAAGATACTTATTCAAAATGAACAAAATGTTTGTACTTTGGTAGTAGCACCGGGGGGCCTTTAGTGACTTTGCCCATCACTGGATACAAACACATGACATCACATACATATGCAATCAACGTTTTGAGACAGGATAGCATTGTGACATCACTGTTATCCTGGTGAAAGTACCCTGCGTGCTCTGAAACGTCAATTGTATACATATGTGACGTTATGTAAATACATTCTAGCTGATTATTTTTGCTGCCTTGGAGTGCTAGTGACTACTCTTCTAAATGCTATTCTCACATGGCACCATTTGTGATTGTCACTCTGACTACCACGTCATCAATTTGGTCGCTAAGGCTAATAGTAGTGTGGTTGGGAACTACGCTTTCTGCCCAGTGATAGCTTGCATTTCCACTAATATAGTGTCCACCTCAAAGTCACACAACAAAATTAATGACAAAAAAGACGTAGGTAAGAGCTGCTGCAGGATGCATATTGTTAGTGCTATATCACTGTCTTGCAGCGTTTGTTAGTAATTAAAGCAGACCTTTACCAACCATATCCTCCAAACATCCTAATTTATAGGATTAAACCAACCAATAGCCCTTAAAGCAGGACTTCCAGCATCAAAATAATTGTTTCTCTCAGTCCCCTACCCCTGCACAAAGTGCACTCTTTAGTTATCTTAACTATCTAGCTAAATACCTTTTTTTAAGAAATGTAATGTAGTGGTCACATGACCAATCCAATCCCATTCTTCTCCTTTGTGTAGTATAATGGTGAGCAGGGAGCAGCGAGGCATGGACTACATATCCAGAGGTCTGGTGCAGTTTATGCCGCTGTGGGCATGGCAGCTGCACTGTTTGGGCCAATAGTAAAGACCACTGGCTGCATCATTATGTTACCCCATAGTACTGAGAACTACAAGGGGGCATTAAGTGACATTAAACCCTTTTTTAACATAAACCAATACTGTAATGTGTGCCTTACTGTAATCCATGGTAGTTTCCCTTCTCTTTGCTGCTCTTCCTTTTAAATCCTCATGTCTTCTCATGCTTGGGGAGAACTTCCCTTTTCAGCTCAGGGCCTCTTCCTGTAGTGCTGGCTCAGGTTACAAACCTATAGACAGACACCATGTATCGATTCCTGAGACAAGGCAGTCTGCTGCAAAACAGAAGTTCTGCCCAGCATGAGAACAGATACAGATTTAAAAAGGAAGAGCAGCAAAGAGAAGGGAAACAACCATGGATTACAGTAAGGCACACATTACAGTATTGTTTTATGTTAGGATGGTAGAGGCCAAATGTTACGCAACAGGAAGGTCCCAGAAAACTATTGCCGAGGAGAGTACACATAGGTGCCCTGCATGCAGAACATGAGCTTTAATGCACAGGAAAAAAAAAATTGAGTCAGAACCCCCATTGCAGCAAACTTATTTCAGATGGTGTAAAAGGTCTACATAAAGACATCAGATTTGTCTGCTCCAGAGAGACACTCAAGTAATACTTCCCAATACAAAAAGGATTCATCTGTCCTCACTAAAGAAGAGGAATAGGAAAACTCATCCCTCTCTCAGAGTAGATTAAACCTTAGTCAGCTACTGTTGCTCAGAAAGCTTCCTGAAGAATACAATCCTGCACAGCATGTGAAGTATGCAGAAAATGCTGAGGCAGGTCAATTACTGTGCAAGGCCAGTGGTCTATTTCAAATGGGCGTGCAGATAACTGATGAGTTCATTGTTCTAGTATCAAGCTGAGGGATAACATACCCAGGGCTTTTTCTTTTCCATTTAGAGAAGGCAAAAATACATGGCCACTTTACCTTTTATATAATTCAGTTGCTAGCAAAGTGTTCTCTTTAGGAATTGCTGACCATAAACTAAGGGATAAAAATGATCTGGATGCCACGGTCCAGGAAATGTTATCCTTGTTACAAATACATCCTTTTTTACTTTCAGGGCTAGGAACCTTTTAGCACATAATATATAGGCACAGGACACACTTCGTTACATTAGGGGGGTGGGGGTTTGCTGGTGGAGCACACTAAGCGGTGGAGGGGGGGGGGTTTGTGTGCCCAGGTCTGGCTCCAGCTCAGCTGCTGGCAATAAGCGATTACAATGGTTGCTAGGAGCTGAACGGGAAGCTGGCCAGAGTGCCCCAGGTTGCCAAGAGCTGGGCAGGGAGAAGTGTATGGCCCTTACACATCTCCCCGCCCTGGCTCTTAGTAACCTGGGATGCTCTAGCTAGAAAGGGGTTGGGCAGGCACACTGCAAACATTGCGCAACAGAATGGCCATGCCACTATGCCTGCTGCCCTCCCACATAATCCCAACCTGGATTAGTCCAGGTTGGGGTCATGTCCAGCCACCCCCCAGACTAGGCCTGGGGGTTGGGATGCTGGAGCACGGGAAGTGTTTTGTTAGGCCTCAAGCATTGGAGGAGGCCTGTGCTGTTGTCAGAGGAGGAGAACCAGGGAAGCTGATGGCTGCTGGACGTGCGGAGAACAAAGTGGACCTCAGGAGCAAGTTTGGTGTCTCTCCTGCTGAGGATCTGTGCTCATCCCTGTTCATCTACTACTCAAATTCCTATTTGCTGTACTACGAATGGATCTACATTGAATTGCTAGAAGGGACTGGTGAGTCTGGAGTCTATGTCTGTACTACCCTGGATGTCTAGGATCCCTATATTCTCTCTCCCCAGGGTAAAAGATGTTAGTAAAAGTTTTTCAGCATTATACTTCTGGCTTGGAGATCAGCTTTGTGGGCAGTTAAAAGCGAATGGGGCAGCTGAAGACCAAAACCACTAGACAACAATTGATGACCCGGGTTTTTCTGGCGACTCCCTCGGTGGTGAGTGCTACAAGTGCATCACACAGTTTACTTTTTTTTAAACTTTATTCAGTGTGCAAAGTGTACAATCCATTCAGGTCTTTGCACAGCAGCACAGTGTGCGCTGCGATGCGAGTACCTGCGGTGCAACATAGTGTGCAGCGAATAAATGCAGACTGTAGCACCACATTGCACATCACACTTACATTGTGGTATTAATGGGACACATAGAACACAATTATTTGTTATGTGCCCTAGTGGTGACTGATGTTGTTCAGCTGCTGAATAATGCTAGTCACTGCTTATAGTGTGAACGAGCCGTAATAAAGTTTAGATGTTCTTTTAGCATCATGTAGTTAAAAACATATGTTGCCTCATGGTAGTTCTGTGACTTTTGTGTTGTTTAAAAACAAAGCAAAGTCTGACTTCCCCTTTAATCAGTATCCACAGCTAATGACCCTTCACACTGCTGTGCGCAGCAGAAATGTGTCCAATACCACAACAGGGATACTCATTGTGGTGGTGTCAACACACAACTTTTATACAGGAAAATGGCTGGTTTCATGTATACAGCAGTTGCAGATTAGATTTTATTACAGGAAGTGCCTGATGACAAGCTCTGCAGTCACCAACAAGCACTGTGCTTTGAGTCCACAAAGGCAGCAGCAACAGCATAATCATGACTCTTCATCATAACTCTTCTTTGATGGTTGGGATTTTTACACTAGACAAGTGTCCTGGAGGAGACCTTAGATTGTAAGCTCCTCGAGGGTAGGGACTGATGTGAATGTGCAACTTTGTAAAGTGCTGCGTAAATTGTCGGCGCTATATAAATACCTGTAGTAATAATAATAAACTTCAAAATGTATAGGGCTTTCATAGACAGACCTACATCTCTCTTCATAAGGAACACCAGAATCTCTATCCTGCTAATGTTTACATCCACTCATGGCACTAAATGGCCTCATTAATAATAAACAAAAGTGCCAGCTTTAAAGCTTTACATAGAATGGGAAAACCTTAATACACCTGTAAGGTTTTACTGCTATCTGGGGCTCCATTATTGAGATCTTCCCTCAATTTCTGGGGACATAATTTCACTAGACAGGAAGTGAGGGAAAATCTGCAACAAGGAAACAGACAATAAAAGCTGACAGAGGCTGTACCATTCCCCTACTTAAAGGGACATTAACCTCAAAAAAATGTGTCCCTCCCCCAATGTTAAGTAAAGTACTTACCTTAAATGATGTTTCTTAATCCGATCTTCGTCTTTCCTGTCGTTTTCAGCCTTCTCTCCAGCGCTGCTGCAGGTCTCTGATCCAGCGCCGTCTCCTCTGTCCTTGCTGGCACTTTCTGTCCCACGGTGTCTGCAGGCAGGTGCATGCGTCCATATACCTACCTTGTGTCTCTCCTCGTCTACTGGCCGAAAATCTGGACTGCGCATGCGCCTGCCCCATGATGCTTTGCGGCCGCCAGAGAATTTGCACATTTTCGGACGGGAGCGCACGGGGAAGACACAGGTAAGTATTAACCTCTTTTAAAGCGATTTTATTATTTTTTTACACTTTTTGCATATATCTACTGCTTTTACTTCTGCCTGTGTTGTTGTAAGGCCCCTTTCACATGGGCGGTGTCCATTCCAATCAGCAGGGGATGTGTTAACATCCCCTGCTGAATTGGAGCAGAACGGAATGGATGTCACTTTCGTGTCAGTTCTGTTTTTTCCCCAGAGTTTTACGGACCCATGTTCGGTCTATGGGCAGGCGGATGTAAAACAGACATGTATCGGTTTATATCCTTTTATCTCTGTTTTGCAACAATTGGGTCCAAAAAAAAGGGAACTCTCTTCATAAAGATAATTATGGTTTTTTTAAAAATCCCTTGATTCTTACTGGAAATGCTGGCTTCCAGAACTGGAAAAAGAAGAAAAAAAAGGGAAAAATTAAGATAAATTAACCTCAATGGTGGTCTGATTATTAATATTTTTTTTCCTTTTTCGTTCCATCTTTTTTTCGTTTTTTTTTTTTACTTTAAAAATTCCCGCTGGTTCCACCCCCTGCGATGCGGACGCTCGAAAGGGACGGAACCTGGAAGACGGATGCCGGCATCAGCCGGAGGACACAGCGGGGATAGTGGACAAGGTAAGAGACGCTACGCTGTAATCCCGAGTGTGGCTCGGGGTTACCGCTTATGATACTGAAAATTAACCCCGAGCCACACTCGGGAATACCGCCAAGGAGGTTAATTACAAAATGTTTATGATCCAGCCAATATCTCTAAACACAGGCTACCGCCAGATGAAAATTATTATTACAGGCTATAAATGGTGTATTCAATTTCAAATATTACAGCCTTTTCAAGAAATTATTTCTATACTCGAGCTGGATGTAGAATAGATGCTTTTATAAGGATAAGGGGTGGTATAGGAGCATACTGTTTTGTTTCTATATAATATGCAATGACTCACATCTACTCCAGCATATAAGGCTGAAGGTTATTACTTATTACTCATTTTACCAACTATTACTGCTGTATCTTGTAGTGTTTGAAACGTGATGAAAACACTAGGAAAAAAATGCAAGGATTTATTGCAGCTTTGAGCAGCTTTTTGTGAACGAACAGGAAGACAGCACTATGGGGGTGAATTACGGAAGAGCCCTTGGTTGAAGATTGAAAGTCAGAATTCTAAGATTAAAAGGTCAGAATTCTGAGTTTGAAACTTAGAATTTTAAGCACAGAATTATGACTAAGTCAGAATTTCGTTTCATATTTTTTAGCATGGCCCCAGGGCTCTTGCACAGTGAATGAAGCCCAAGGAATTAGAGAGAATTTGCAACCAAAGCTCAGCAGGCAGAGGCACATGCCACTCCTGTCCGTGCCAGATTTGCCAAACTCTAAACGTGGTTAAAATTGCCTACAGTTACAAGGCTTAAAACCCTTTCAAAAGTAAGAAAGTGTTCTTACTTCATGAATCTGAAGTTAGCCTTACAGGTCTTTGTCAAAGACCTTGACATGAATCAGCTGCAGTGCCCCACACTGGCTCTAAGGATTGGGAAGAATTGTTTTGTTTTACATATACTTCTCTTCTTAGCAGATTGCCATATCATTTTGTGGTATCATTTTGTACCCAAAGCTAAGTTTTGCTTAGAAGATTGTTAAAAAGAAAACAATTAAATCCCGGTGTAAATTTCTCAGTGCCATTCACTGCAGATCTTAATGAACATTTTAATTCAAAAGAAATATCCACTTTTTCTTCCTAATCAAGTCGAAACAGGTGGAGTTCTATACAGTACTTAGGTGCACAACACCCCCAGAAATCTCAGTCCTGCTCTTGTACTTAGTTCACTACTTTTCACAGCAGTTTGTCACTTAAAAGCACTTGGAACTCCCACTTATCAGTGTGAGAAGTTAGTGAACGGGTTTATCTACAAACAGGAGGCAGGTAAAGAATCTGCAATAATGTTTCTTAAATACAATAATGTTTCTTAAAATACATGGAACTTATACAGATGACCTGAAGGGGACAGTATGTTTAACCCTCCACAAAAGTAACAGCCTCAATTCAAGGTTATAGCCATCTTCTAAGTAAGAACAAATATTTTACCTGGTAGTACGATTTGATTTGTTTCACCAGAACTGACACATTTTGTATCCTCAGGGTAGCATCATTATTGATCTTTTTGTATATTCTTTGAATATCAGCTTTAGGATTTCTGTAAGAAAAAGAAAAAAAAGCAGACATTAGCTTTAAAATGTAAAACAGACTTTAACTTAAGATTTTATGATAGAAGTATCAATAGTAAACATGTATGCACAAACTGTAACACCCAAAGGGTTAACTCTTGTATGCAGTTTATTGCAGCGTATCAGTGCTTAGATATAGGTTATAGCTACATCAAGTGTGCTTTTAACTTCCTATGCACTAAACTTAAATCTCAAAAGAATGTTATCAGCCTTCCCAGTTCTTTTCTATAGATTCAAAATGAAAAAAGGGAGGACTGATATTCTTTTCTATAGATTACAGAATACCTCATCCCATGTTATTGAAATAAAAATAGGGGAGATGTTCTGATGTAATAGCACACGTCTTGTCCTAGAGTGACAATGCTGCTTCTTCCAGAGTGCAGTAAGTGAGTGTTATCACCCTAGGACAAGAAGTGTGTTACTTCAGGTGACAATAAAAAGGAAACAAATCCTGAAAACGAGCAAACGAATTCAGCCACTAAGGATTTGTAACCTGCAATATATTACAATTTTGTTTTTGGGTTTAATTTACCATAACTGTAATTTTTCTAATGTTTCCATACAAAGCTCAATGTTTAACTGTGTGTTGGTATGTAATTCCAGATTAAGATAATCTGAAATTACAGCTTTGGTTTCCTTTATTACTATTACTTGCTATAGCACTATCACCTCCCATTGTGCTGTATAAAGCAACAGCACAATAAATAAAGTGTTGACAGCTGTATGTACTCGTCACTAGAAGTACCAGAGTAATAAGCAACAAAAGCAGACATAGCTCTTCCCACATGAGTTTACATGCCCTTTCACTTTTACAGGCCCTCCAAACTAGAAGCAATTATTACTGGTAGCTATATGTCCTTGTTGAGTGCATCTATAAACCAGTTATGAAATATATTCAATGTGGAAAACCTCTTCCCTTGTATCTTCAGATGCTTATTTGCAGAACTGACACACATGGAATCGCTGTTAATCAGCTGTTTTATCAGTGCTACCAAGCAGCTCCAAGGCTAACTGGGACCAGCAGTGCTGTTCAGATTCTTTGGTAGACAGAAACGAGCTTCAGAATCCAATTGGTTTCCAGTAAAGGCTCTGTTGTGTGGCAGTAGACCACCCAAAGGGTGGGAAAGCTGAGTGCCAAGGACTGGAAACTTCAAAGATGCTCAGAATGCTCTGCTAAAAGGTAGAGACATTTCTTCATGTATGTGGAAAACGTATTTAAACTGATAGAGAGGAAGACACAGCCAACCTGTTGAACGGTTCCAATTTCCATTCTGATATTTATCTTCTGCACCTGGCTGTCATGCTTTCTATCTATAGTTGCCAGTATCCCCATCTTCAGGATGGTCCTGAAACCAAGTTAATAACTATGTAGGCCAGGCCGTGTTTTCTGGTCCCGAGTTTCATCTCTCCACTCTAGTAACACGGTTCCACTCTTCAGGGCATAAACGTGATGTTAAACAGCGAAGAACAACATGTCAAAAGGCTGTAGCCCTTCCATAAGCACTTTGACATGCCTTTCAGCAAGGGATTACATAAAACTCAAAATAAAGGAAACGTTGATCTTTTCTGATCTGACCTGAACATAATGGAAATATTTTTGGACAGTACTGACATTACACCTATGGATTATGCTTTTTGGACTTTCATATGGATATATTCAATAAGAGTGTAAAAAGTAATTGTATGCAAACGTGATAACTAATCAGATTTCAGTCTGATAGAGTAAGATCAGGAAACAGGATTTCCGATAGGCTGCTCAAGTTTTAAAATTTTTCACATCTTTGCTGACGTGCCGATTTAACTTGAATCCCAAATCAAGGTTCCTAACCATGATTACAGGACAAACATTTCAAGGATATAAAACAACAGTTCTTGGCAGGCTAAGATTAGTGTCTTCAGTTAAAATTATCATGAGACCAGTCAGTTTACAAAGATCCTGGGTATGGTCATTATGTGCTATACGGGAACATATAATATTAAAAGACAGCATGACTAGCTATTAGGATAAGAGTATTAATAAAGTTAATAAGGGTTTATTCTTTCACATGACCACAACTGACATCTGTGCCAAAAACCACATCAAGTACAGCGCTGATCAGTTCAGCCATTATACACCGTGAACTATATGGAAACACTAAGGTATATTAGTGGCAGAGTATTAGAAGTCTGTAATTTTCTTTTGTGAAGCCGTGCCTCTGTGTCCGACTGCTGAAGTGAAACACAGTGTTCGAATCATTACAACTTTGAGGGTCCAAGCAACCCCTAATCTGTAAAAAAAACATATATGGCCTCACGTGAGGATAGCAACATTTAGATGGGTCCCTTATTTCTTTCTTATCTAGGTTTTCTGAAAAACAGTCATGGGTAATCACTATTTTTAATAAATAAACCTTGTACATATATCTACAGCCATAAGCACAAGTCGATCAAAGTGCACTGACTACTACTGTAAGAGAGAAACTGAAATATGGGCTGTCAAAGCAGAAGCCAATATGAATGTACTAAATTAATAACTAAAACAAGTAGATACAATGGGTCAGATATAACTAAATATGAATTGGCTGTATTTTCCCTCAGTTTGTCACCTTCTGTGTTTTGCCTGTTTGTTTAAAAAGCAGCGGTATGGCCATGATAAGTCCCTACTGCTTTAAAACTGGACCACTTTAGCCCACCTCAGGGATAAACATAACCTCCCTATGATTGCTAGAATATAAAAAATAAATGCCACAGTCATGCGACTCCTGAGTCTACTCTCTTTTGTTCACTTCTGGCAGGGCCTTTCTTCAAACGTCCACATCATTGCCTGCGTAACGTGGGCACTTCCTATTGGCTGTTCAGTGGCAGGGAGCTCTCAGGATCCAGAAGAGAAGTGACTTCAGTACAATGCGGTGGTAGGGAACCTATGGTCCCCGCACCTGGAAACGGTGGTGGCAATGGAACTGAACAGGGGACGTAGGCAAGTATATCTTGTTTCACCAGGTTAGAAAAACAAAACTTCTTGCAGTATTGGTTAAAGGGAAGTGGGAGAGGGGACATACTGTATATTGCCTGGAATGGGGCTTTAAGTTTATTTAGTTTGCAGCATTTGAAGATGTAAACAGCCTGGCGGGTGGGCTTCCTTATAATAGGTGTCTGCGGGGAACAGCAGTATTTTTAATGGGATTATGCACTCTATGTTTAGAGGAGACAGTTCACATTGCCAGCAGGAAGAAAGGTAGTGAGCTATTCGTTCCATAAATAGTTGATTTAGATACAGACACAATATTGACCTCTTTGATTTCAGATAACAGCCAACCCTAGCCAGTTTTCTGTTTTTGCAGTTTGGGGAAATTTTTCTTCTGTATATGTCCTAGAGTCGCAACAGGAAGAGCGAGGAAATCTCAGTAAAAGGGACACTCTCCCTTTGACAACTGACAATGTAACCAGTGCCCCCACTTGAAGATGTATTCTCACCTCTTGGTCTGGTGACAATTCAAAAATTTTGGATCCACATCAAGTTCTGTCTTGTAGACAATGGTCACCAGCACAAATACAGAGAGTAAATCTACCAGGCAAGGACAAAGGCAACAAAAAAAAAGCTTGACAGCGTTTCTAATCCTTTCCTATTCTAAATTGGCTATAATATACTATAACTACACCAAACTCTGCAGTTCTGTTTCAGAATTTAAATAACGTGACATGCTTTGTTACACTAATAAAACTATTCCCTGTGGGCATGCATAGAATATCTAGGACTAGCAACAGTAACAGGCGATCCATTATAATAAGATTAAAATAATAGGGGTGTGTAAAAATCAAAATCTTCCTGCAGACACAGGATTCTAGTTAGGAAAATGCTGTTGGTCCTCTGAGAAGGCCGTAAAGTTTTTGTTCATTGTGAAGGTAGGGAGTGTCTGCCTGGGTTTGTCAGCATGTGGTGTTGTTTGGTTGTGAGCTGGTCTTTGACACAGCAGCAAATCAAAGCTCTAACAAGAGCCGTATTAAGACACCAAGCAGCAGCGTGTGACAGAAAGAAGCAGCCACATACCAAATGACAGATCAAAGGGAGGCTGCTGTCATTAACACTCTGCAAGTGAAATCATCATTTCAGAGAAGTCAGTGAGGTTTATGGTAATGCAATCACACAGAGCATGGCATACAAGGCTTGGCTAAAAAACAATCGTCAGGTTTCATTCACACTAGCATTTAAAAATATGCATTTGTATGTGTTTATAGGATTTCTAAATGCAAATAAATGCATGTGATTGTATTGCTCTTATTCAAACTGGGTGTTTACCAGGGTTTAATAAATTGTTTTTTTCTAATGATTTTGGTGTTCTGGTGACATCTATCTACCAATCTTACCTGGGTTTACTCAGAGAAAAGAGAATTCTGTGTGCCCAGGATCCGATTGGAAATTCTAAAGCGCACATACATGCGGCTTAACCCACAAAAAGGCAGGTACATCTAAATGCAGAAGAAAGTGATCTGGGAAGCATAAAGTTTGTTTATACCTCTCAGATAATTCCTCCTTCATTTAAATAACCTAAATACAGGAGTGCTAGTGTGAATGGAGCCCAAAGCTGGCCATATACTGGTAGATTTTCGAACAAAATTTCATGTAAAAAATCTCATCAGAACATTAGATAATGCCATCAGAGATCTGTAGAATGTCGTTCAAAATTTTGTTTGATTTTTACATTGGATTGTATAGCATATTGCTGATTTAAACCTATTAACTATTAGAAAATTAAACAAACATTTTGAATTTTTTTTTCAAAACCAAAAATTCTACTTATGTATGGGAAGCTTAAGAAGGGAAAAAAATGATGAAAACAATGACATAAAATGTCTAACAGTGACCTATACCATCTGTAATTATCTATGTTTTTGAGGTCCAATTCACACTGAAGCAAACTGTTGCGATGCACATTTTTACACACAATAGGCTCCAAAAATACAGTGCACGCATCGGGGAGATTTTGCTACTGTCCAAAAAACATACAAACCTTGGCTTCTGCAAGCAAAGGCTCTAAAAACGTACCTCCCCAGTGGGCTGGGAGTCTAAACTCCACTACTTCAAGCAGTAGTCTACAACAAAGTTTTCAGCATTTGCAAATACCTGCTGACCCCTGCATCACTGCTGAGCCCTGTTTGAGACCTCCCCTGAAAAGGTAAGTTGCCTGACAAGTAAACATATAAAGATTTCAAAACATTTCTGATCTGCACGTTTGTTCTTGATCAGCAACTCAAATCATTGAAGCCAGTGGATCAACATAACAGCAAAATAACCAACAGATAACGGAGGTAAGAAAAGGGCAGGTTAACTTTAAACTAGCCACAGAACCACATGATTGTTTTAGAAAAATGTAGAGCATCCTTTCTATAAAAGCAAACTGACTTTTATAGTGTCCCCATGTGTCTGACATCCACACAAGTTGGATTAAGATCTTGGCTCCTGTGTATGGCCACTTCTTTGCATGCCATAGCTGGATAATTCTTAACCAGGCTGTAGGGTCAGTCGCAATATTGGAGTAGAGGAGTTGAGCACAGATACAGTTTAAAAGCTTTTCAGGTACGGGACACAGCACAGGATATGCATCCTTGCATGTCTTCAACATTTAGAAGAGGTAAATTTACTTCATAAGTCTACTATTACTAAAGCACTTCCCTTTATCAAACCCTTACAATACATATCCATTGAAATGTTCAAGCCATATTGATGATGTACGTTGATATTGGCTCAATACTGCTCACAATATTTTTATATGAGGGAAAGCCATGGCAGCCAACAAATTTATCACAAAGGAAATATTCCACTTAGATCCTAAGTCTGTACTACAGATCTCATGCTATCCAGAGGTTTAGAGAAATAAAGCCAACGCAATCATTTTTGTGCAGAAAAGAAATGCTTGTTGTGGAGGAAATGAATGCCAATATGTTGCTTAGACTTGCTGAGCAGATGGCAGACTGACAGTGGGCCTTCCTCCCCTGAAATTTCCTCCAAATATAGAAGACGAGTCAGATAATGAAGCAGATTACAGACCTTGTTGGGTAGCCAAGCGTGAGCAAGTACACACTGAAAAACAGAAAATGCCACAGTTGCAGCAATGCAAAAACTGGTCAGATGTGAAGGCTAAAAATTGTACTGTATGTAACTTTGCATAAATCATACATAAAGCATACATGTTTCTACTTTTGATTAAGTGCATCATTATCATCTGTTCATGTAGGAGGGAATTCATGAAGAGCCCCGAGGCTGATGTTAAAAAAACTCTCAATTTATAGAATAAATATTATATAATTTACATTTGTAGGTTTTTTTTTTGCTATATAATTTACTGTGTTACATTATGTTCCTACCAATCTGAGCATATGAGACTCATGGATGGCATACCTGCCCTTAGTCCTCAAGGGGTTCTTGCTGATGTTAAAAACTGTTAAGACACTAGGGAATCTGGAGGAGTTGTTGAGGTAAACCTCACAAACAAATGCAACTGTCACCCATAATAGACCATTGGGAGACTGCTTAGTGCACCTTAGTGCTTCTTAAACTACTTGGAAAGATTAAACCATATGCATATGTATGCATTCAGCAAGTTTTTGTTTTATGAAAATAGGAATACATTCCAAATTTTATATTTTAAAAAGGATTGCTATTATAAAAAAATGTTGTGATATAGGTCATAATATTCAGTATATGAATTCCTTATTATTTCTCTTGCCTTTGTTTACATTATTGTCCACATTTGTATGCAAACCAGGCAGTACAAGAACAGAGGATGGGACAAACTATTACCAGCCAAGAGTGCCAACATCAGTAACCTTTTATTCACACACTTTTCAAACTTTTAAATGTTAAAAAAACACTGTCACCATGCCCATTCAGGGTAAGGTGACAGAGTCTATAGGAAGGGACCTTCCTGGCTTCCCTAGACTCACCTTATCTATGTCCCCTTGAGGTTCCTTGCTCCTCTGTGAAGCACCTTGCTCCTCTGCAGACATGCTAAGATTTGCTGGGTTGGCAACACCATCACAGGGGAGCAGCTCACATGCTCCTCCATACCTGGAAGTACCGTATAGTCTTATCGGCTGTGGAGGAGCAAGGAGCTGCAAGGCAAAGGTAAGGTGAGAATATGGGGGAGACATATGCCCTGCATGGGTGTCTCTTTGATACCTTAACCTCAGCCATATGCATATATGTAGCAGCATGGCATACAGCTGGTGTCCCGTGTTTGTTCTGGGAGTACACTCACTTTGCACCCTTCCCCCAGCACAGTGACCGTGCTGTCTCCGACAGTTCCTGATCACCGTTTTATGATCAGGAGCTGGTAGGATGGGCTCTTGATCACATGATCACTATGCTAGCCAATGATTGAAAAAGACCAGGTAGCACCTCAGGCATTACAAACTTTTAAAGGGCCTGCCCCTGTCAGCTGGAAAGGGTTAATAAAAATATGGTGATGCAACTGATAATGCACCCCTTAAGTGTAATAGTTTGTCCCAGCCACTGTCACTTTTGCTGGACAGCTTGGTCCGCATGCGTGTAAAAAAAAAAAAAAATCTAAATAAAGTCATGTTAGATAATAAGAGGAATATACTAAATAATATAATTAAATAACCATTAAAAACTTATGAGAATACAACATTTTTTCATAATACTACTTTTTAATTTTTTTTTCAAATGCTAGAAAGATAACTGTTAATGAATTACACTGAATAGTATGAAAGCCATCACCAGGGCGAGAGCGAGACTATGTCCTCTAGATTTACAACAATAAATGCCAAATGGTTTGTCACTTATAGATATTGTCTGAACTACTACAGGGAATCAAAATGTCAGCTCATAGTTAATCCATTCAAGTTATTGGTCTGTCATCTGGCTCTTGTTTCCAAATTTCATTCATCCTGCTTGGTTACCATCATGCAATGAAAAAGAAAGGAATTTCAGAGCTATTTGCACTGTGTGAATAAATGGCATTCCACCTAAATGTCATAGGAATGCCACAACATACATTATTTAATGTAGCCCTACCAATGACACAGTAGCTGAATTGTATAGGTTTGTTCATAGATTTAAACTTTGTTGCATTAGCAATCTTTATTTTAGTTTTTATGTAAGGCTCTTTTTTATTTAATTTTTTTACACCATGGACAGAAAATGATCGATTAACCCCCTTTTCAAGCCAAATGTCATCAGAAGATTTGCCAGATAAAGCAGATTCAGCATGTGCTCTTGCACACATGGTCCCTGGACGGAGCCACACTTAAGATAAATAAAGATCGGATGGAGACATGACACAAATGTGGGCCGTGGTGACCTGTAGAAGCCTGATGTCTAGAGAACAAACCATTAAAACTTAAGAGGTGGATTATCCTCTGAAGATGCAGGTCCTTCTCCCCAGAGGAGTGTAAGCTCTGGTCATAATTGAAGACCTGGATAATGGCTCCCTGACCGTGGGATGAGTCCTTGGAAAGCAAATAGAGTAAGGATGGGTGAAGCACTGTTGCTTGTGTACAAAAGAGATCAGGAGTATTGCCCAGGGGGGCTGTCACCTGCTAAGGACGGCAACATCTGCCAAGAAAGATTTCACCTTACTACCTGTCCCCGAGACACCAGGACAAAAATAATGCGACTGGTTACCACCTGGAAAGGAAGCTGCAAAACAGTAATGAACTGGATTCCAACCCTTCTTCATTTACAGAAGTTTTTTCCTGCAATCCATGTCCCCATTGAAGAGATTCCCCCATTACTTTTGTGGGAAAACAGACCTCAATAAACCCTTACAGGAAGCAAACTGAAAAAGTTGCCTGATGTTGGGCTTTAAAGAAGAACTCTGGGCAATAAACGTTTTCTTAACCATTGATGTGGGGCTACCCACTGCAAGACTGGAAGGACTGGTCTAATAGCCAGCCAGCCATCTCTGAGGATCAGGTGAGTATAAAACTGTTTTTTTTTTGCACCCAGACAAAAACGAGCACTTAGCCCTTAGTGCAGGGGTAGCCCCACAGCAAGGGTTAAGAACATTTTTGCCCAGGGTTTTTCTTTGACATTGAAAGACTATGCACCCATGGACAGAAGCATTATGCTCAGTTACAAGTGGAGTAGAGGACACCCTATGTCTTTAATACCATGAAACACAATCATAACTGCATAATCCTAAAATCTTGTGCAGTTTACTATAACAAAAATCAAATACTTCACATTTCACTTGACTGCCCAAAGCAGAGAGAGAGGTCACTAATTAAATTTCTGGGAATTCCATTTCCATGGTAACCTTCTGAGACAATGCTTTATTCTACTGGGCATCTATGGGGAGACAGGATTCATGTACTCAGGATCAAAAATATAAATATCCATACAAATCCAAAGTAGGTTTTAGAGGCACTCACGGGTCTTGCAGTGGACATAAGTCAAAGCATCAACATTTTATTGTAAAAATTTCAACAGAGTTCAGTCCTATCAAGTCTTGCTAAAGATGGAGTGAGCTCCATCGAAATGTTGACAGGGGGTGCACTTATGTTTTCCACATGACAACTGCATTTTGGGTAACTGACATTACGAGAATGAATACACCATGTCAATTTTATGTGTCATTTGTTCAAATATATAATTCCTTTTTCTATGGGCACTGTGTGAATGAAGATATACATTTCTCTGTTAAAATATGTTGAAAAAGTCAACAATTTCCACGGTGATCCATGAAAATTGGTGACTTTTTGAACATATCTGAACAAGCAAACATTAGATCTTCATTCAAACAGTGCCTACAGATAAGATACTTTTTCACATGACTGCAACCACCCGCCCCATCATATTATATTCATTTTAAATACATTAGTTGTGACTTAGTGTTTAACACTTCCATCTTGCAGCACTGGGGCCCTTGTCTTGAATCCAAGCCAGGACGCTATATGCATGGAGTTTGAATTTTCTCCCTATGCTTGCTTAGTAGGTTAATTAACTACTGTCTCCATTGTCAGATATGAACCTTAGATTTTAAGCTTTGTGAGGGCAAAGACAGATGTAAATGTGCAGTATGTAAAATGCTGTAACTTGTTAGTGCTGAACAAATGTCTGTAATAAATCATTTTCTTTAAAGGTCCTAATAAAACAAATTACTGGCCTAAGGGCCTATTCCCACCGTAAGACAGTGTGGTGCAATGTATGCATTTTTGTACGTTGAGATATGTTGAGTTACCCAGGCTCTACATGGATCTGTGTGTTGAGGTGCGCTATAAAGCAGGTGTATTGCAGTGCACTGTAAACACATGTGGGGTGCAGCTAACTTTGCATTGCCTTGCACATTGCATTACCGCGTGTTGCTCAGTGTAAACGAGCTTGTAAAAATTATTCTGTTCATCCTTTATCATTTATCCACTGACTTTAATTTAGTTCCATAGGTAAATAAATGTTACCCCTCAGTATGTATACTATTCAAGCAAGCAAGCAAGCGCCACCAAACATATACAAGTAGGAGAGATGATTAAATCCCCAGAGAACTGAACCTAAGCCACATCATTTTGGAGCAATGACTTCTGGGAATACCATTTACATAGGACAGAATCAGTGCTTTACCCACCGAGCATTACAAGCTAGAGGCTCATTAATACAAAGTGTGAGCCCCCATCATCGCACGAGCCATCACTGCGATAACAAAAGCGCTGGGCAAAGCTGGATATGAATTAAAAGGCAATCAATAATCAAAAAGATTTGCACATTTGTAACATGTGGCTGGAATGGCAGGCTAGCAGGTTTTCTTACACCACTTGTAAATCAGGCCTGTGTTCATAAATAATTCAGAACCATAAGCTCTGCATTGCAGCTTTTGAACCAATCATTACTGTGAAAATCTCAAAGAAAAAAAAAATCTGTTTCCTCCACATACCAGGTATCTCTGACCATACTCACTAGTCACAGTCTGCTATGAATAGATCCTTTTTACGAGATGGGAAATTAAATGCCTCACTGGCAAATAGCCTAGTGAAATAGGGCAAATCTGTCTGGCAGTCAATAGTCAGCACTGCAGTAAAGCATAGCCCAGAGCCATTTTACATTTAAAAGCAACCTACTTATGGCAAGTTACATCAGTTTCAAATGAGATTCAACAGACACAATATCCAAAGAGCACAAAAACATTTCCAAAACAAAAAACACAACACTGTGAAAAACTAACCACATAATG
>NW_017307012.1:802045-822368 GCF_000935625.1 Nanorana parkeri
TTAGAGAGAGAGAGAGAGAGAGAGAGAGAGAGAGAGAGAGAGACACTAATCTCGTGTTATAAACATAATCCCGGCACACCCGTGGCTAAGGAAAATGTAGTTTAGTAGCCTATTGACCCACATCTCTCAGACAGAAATTTGATAACTTAATGGTTTCAAGCAGATTGGGCACCAGTTGGCTCTTACCTCTTGCCATCTGCCCTGACATAAAACCCACCCAGATATTTAAATTCAAAATCACATTAACCTTACAGAATACATGTAACAGGGTCACAGTCTTAGAAAGAAATATAACCAGAGTTTTCCAATAGATGGTCTTCAAAGCTTGATGATTCAGAACAACTAGATGTTACTTATTTTGGAGTCAGATCACTAAAAAGTGAAGCTTGATTGGTTGCTATGGGTCACAGTCTTCTGTCTTATTAAATAGGACTGCCAGTATCAAAGTGTAACAGTGCCCTAAGGCTGAATGTAATTCCCATTTAGCAATTTGAATCCTCTTGCAGTGACCATGGAACTAATTAATCCCCACATTAGCCAAAAGTGTAATTAATGACAACAACATTGGCTCTGTGATGTGTAGGTAATAAATGTTGGGATTCAAAATTCGACAGCAGGGCGCCACTCTTGTCAATCATTTAGAGAGATTCAAAATAAAGTCTAAAGGGAAATTCAAAACATTAGTGAAAATAAGGCATCTCTCTAGGAGGATCACCATGAGCCCCTGACCTTAGCCTGCAGTCTTGTCCTTTGATTAAGCCATGAAATGCCTTTGTAACACAACCACACACACAAACACACAGACATGCATACACAAAATGTATTTTTAATACAAGCTATAGGACTACACACACATAATATGCAATTTAAAACATTATGCTCAAAATGGCTTATAAATTAAATTGAGGATTTTTAAAAACATTCTTATTTGTACAAAAGCTATAATATTTTTTTCCAAAGTTCAGAGAAGAAAAAAAAACAAAAAACTAAAAAAGGTGTAAAGATAGGAGTATACAAGGTATGAATTTTAATCTACGATAGGCCTATTGTTTCGCAACACTAAAATCATTTTTCTAGTCCAGAGCATGCAAGGATATTTTACAGATTTAAAAAAAGTAGTTTTTAAAACAGGAGAGCAGGAAAAAGAGCTAGTTTGGGCTAGTTAGATAGAAAGGGTTTAAGCAAAATTTTTTCCTACTTTCAGGCTTGGACAGGAATTGTGTAAAATATTTGATTATACTGTAATATAAATACAATGTAATGAAATAGTCTTGTCAGCTGCAGCCAACTACAATGTACCTATATTTGTGCCCATTTTAACAAGCACTGGTGCTGTATGCTTTTACAGTGATTAGCGCTAAAACAGTTTCTGCCAGCAGATCTGCTTCAGAGATCAGGATCTCAGCCGTCAAGAATGACAGCAGGTTGGCAGCTATACCCCATGGGTATATGCAGGACCTGCAAGGTTTAAGTCTCCTATTATAAGAACAATTAATATGCATTGCCAATTTTCAGGGGAAATCCTATATATTATAGATTTGCTTGGCAAGTTTTTGTCTTTAAATTTTCTTAATGTCCTCTTTTTCTGCAGTCAACATTGGCATCCTTTCATATATCAATGTTATCTGGGCTTGTTGTATTGATAGTTACTCAACAAAAGCAATTAAGATGCAAACATTGCATTGATTTATGAAACTAATAACTGGGTATACACTGATCTGTTTTCCTAGGAGGCCATACATTTCATAAAATTTAATATCCCAACTCAGCGGCAAACATTTACTTAAAAAAATATTTTCTAAGACTTACAGTACCATTATTCTTTATTTAACCCCCCCATTATCCTTTATTTAACCCCCCTCCAATGTTTCACACTCGCCCTGGCCAATACAAACTCTCTCAGCACGTCCCCTTTAACTTGTATGCTGAAAAATCCTATTAATCTATAGGGAGGATGTTTACTTTGGGGGGCTATGCTGGGTGGGTGATGATGTCAGAAGTAAATTAAAAGATAACTGTATGAAACTACAATTATACTTTGAGGGCCCATTCACACCATGTCCGGATCAGATGCGGTATGTTAAATTTTTCTTCCGCACCAAAAATGCACCTCAATGCATTTGTATGTGATATTTTGGGCTCTGTTCACACCAGTCCAGTCCGTTCCAGTGCAGCCAAAAAAAAAATGCTGCATGTCACATTTTTCCTGCACTGGAACGCGTCACAAACGCACCGCACTGGAACGCAACAGAAGCTATGACATGGAGCAGGAAGGGATTCATTTGCATAATGACATTACCCACCAAAAACAAAAGAAAACGCACTGGAACGTGTCACAAAACGCACCACGTTTGCAGAAACGCGTGCAGATTGGGTCCGGACATGGTGTGACAGGGCCCTGAGGCCTCATGCAGATGGGCGTGCACGCCTGTTATAAGACCCAGATTTGGGTGTGCAGATTTGGGTGTACCTGTGAGCACATGTAATTGCGTGCAGTCGCGTCTTCCCATAGGGAGTAACAGGCTGCTGCGCACAATCACATGCAGCGCCTGTCCCTTTTGAGATTGGGCCTTCTTACGGGCATGCACACCCGTCTGAATGAGCCCTCAAGGACATGCAAGTGTGTGTAGACAGAGAGTTGCTGAAAAAGGCTGGGGGATATCAGCAGCAGTGAGATTAAAAAAAAAAGTGACAAACAGTAAAGCAGCAGCAATTTATTGATGATACACTGTGATTTAGTAAGCCAAGGGCCTGTGTTGACGGGCTTTTTGTTTACGCAAATGGGGTTTGCATCCACATACAAGTCTATGGGAATTAAAAATCCGCTTGAAGCAAGTTAGAAGGAAGTCAATTTCAGGTCAATAATTTCTGAATGATCTCAGAAGTGTCTCAAACTGATGCCAAACCGATGCCATTGATACAAGCCGCAAGCCCATTGACACGAAATGCCCTAAATGTCATTTAGACCTACTTGTGCATTTAAAATAATTTGCAACAATGTGACTGTTCAGTTTGAATGCTGGACAAAGGGTAGCACATATTTTATTGTGATGAAAACCTATCTAGTCAAAGCTATGCTCCATTATATGTAATACATCTGGAATTGTTAGTAACTATTTTTATGAATTACATTTATTGTTGAAAAACGTTAACCATGCTTTCTATTATGTAGCAACTCCACTAAGCTGTAACATAAGCATGTTGAACAGACATAAAACCAAATGGATTATCCTGAGGGAAGTAAGTAATAACTTCCAGGTTCCGCACAGAAAATATCAGAGTTCATATCAGAACACAACTGTAAGCGCGTCATTAAACCTTTTAAGGTTACACGATCTGGGGAACAGTGACTGCTATGCGTCTCCTCCTGCGCGTCAACATACTACAGGGGGTAAAATGGATGTCTGAGTTTTTACCACTTGTACACCTCCCCCAGGCTATTCTGGGACATTTTCGGTTATAAAACAGAATCTCTGGCTTTATAACCCTTTGGCAAAGCATTTTGGCAGAATACATTTTTCATTGAAATCAATGCTGGAAAAGGCATCTTGCCAAAACACACCACAAGTGTGGACCCAGTATAAGGATGAAAGGAATCACTAGCACTCACAGGATGCAAAATTCTTGTTCATTGTTATTGAGCGTGCATCAAACCGGTTTAAAAATAGGTTTGATTGATGGATGCGGCGCATGTTCAAAAAAATTAACAAGAATTTTGCATCCTATGGTTGCTGGTGATTCCTTTCATCCATATTGTGAAAACACACAGGACCATCCGTGTCATCAAAAGGTCTACATCGCTGTATGGAATGGAGGTGACACACTACAACACTTGGTCCCAGTGTAAGGACTCAAATATAGAAACGTCATATTATACAGTAAGCATACACATGAGTGTCTTGCACAGCAAAAGCTTCAGTGTTTCTTGGCCTCCTGGCTACGTCTGGTACATCTGGCACTGATGATGCAAGTCAATTAGAACGCTGGATAAATGCTCAAAAAAACACCTCGTTTGGAGAGTGCTAATTCAGTGGTAACTGAACTGAATATCCCCTTGGATGAACATTTATTATCCCAGATATCCCAGTATGGTCCTGGGGAGCTTTGCTCTGATATCAGTAAGGGCCTGTGTCAATAGGCTTTGGGCTTGTATTGATGGGCAAATGCAGCTTGTTTTCAGGTGCATTCAGCTTGAACTTGGGATCAGTTTCAGACAATTCTGAGATCTTCACTGACATTGGGCATTTGACCTTCTTCTGATCTGCATTTGACCTCCTAAGCTGCATTAACTTGCTTTAGGCGGCTTTTGCATTCCCGCTGACTTGCATGAGGAGAGAAGCAGTTCTGACTAGAAAAAAAGCCCACAAACATATATTTTCACAAGCTCTGTAGGTGGTCATAGACATGATCATGGTCTGTTCTGTGTAGGTGTAGCCAGATCAAGTAATTCACATTTTTAAATTGATTTTCCTGACCAATGGCTTTTGATTCTCGTAGATAAGGACTCCCTACTGCTAAAGACATTAACAGGCATGCATTGGCAATGTGAACACGGGCTTTCATGTAAAGAAAATATCACAAAAAAGATTTTTCAGAGGCCAAATTGTGACAACATCTAATGCGTATGGTCAGTTTAACCCCTACATGTCTTGGCAAATTATTATTATTTTTTACTACTCTTAAAAACTCAGGAGTGTTGCAGATCTCTGCTTGCTGTAGGTATCTGATACTTTCAGGTGTTTTGGAAACCTTTTTCCTCACCCACTTGCTGCCCCTACGTCCTGTGGTGACAAAAGAGCCAGTGGAAGGAATTGAACTGATTGTCAGCGGTGGGCAGCCCTTACCCCTGCACAGACTGGTGCTTAAAGTAGCATTAAATCTTTAAATTTTCTTCTAAAAATGAATCCAGATCAAACAAATATACATTGCACACCAAAGTATTTCTTTACATTTTTGCCCATGTTTAGTCATTATATTTACAAACAACTGGCTCCAACTCTCTCAGCTCAGCTTCCCTGAACTTTTTGTTTAGTACAAAATCACAAAGGAAAGAGCTGTCTGTAGCAACTGTCCCATCAACTAGCTTGGAGAAAAGAGTAAGGAGGAGCAGGGAGTAGGAGGGAGGAGCAGGAAGCAGAAGAATGCCTTGCTGTGCCTGTCTGTTTAGCACACGCAAGAGTGGTTACTCCATCACTTCCTAATAAATCCCAACAAAGGCAGCTTGATGCTTAATGGCTCAGCCTGATAACAGAAACACACAACATGGACAACATTTTTGATTTGGGATAATCAGCCACAGAGATCAGATATCCGCTGAAAGCTTTCTGAGCAACCAGTGCGAGGGCTGGCTAGCCAGCAACCACTTTCAGGATATTTGTGCTTTTTCACAGATGTATTTTTTAAATTTGATCATTCTTGTCATGAACACAATAATTACTAATAGACTTATAACCCCAAATCGGTTTATTTCTCTAAAACCATGTAAACACCAGGCAGGAAAAACAAAAGGTAATATTAGACATAATATGTGTAAACAAGCCTGTGACAGAACCCCTATAAACTCCCATATACAACTCCTATAATACTAAAACTTTAATATAATTAGACCCAGAGCTAACCCGTTTAAAGTGATCCATCCCATTCCTTTTGCTATACCATTGTCAAGTTACACATGCTTTGTGATATGCCTTTAAATATTATTAGGGGGGCCCCATGTGTTGTCAGACCGCCCCTGCTCAGGAGCCAGTTCTCCTTAAAAATGACAGCTGGTGCCTAACTATTGAAGTTTCTTAGTTGTAGTCAGTGGGGCTGGCTCCTAAAAAAATTCTGCTAATATGAATTCCATATTAAATTTACCCACCCCTGGCATAAGAGCTTCCAGAGGTGCAGTGAAGAGGGAGGACACTAGTATATTTAAAGGGAACATTTGACCCCTTATGGTGGGAGCTGTGCTTGGAGCCAACCAGGGTTCTACTGCTTTCAGACAATGTGCATGTGTGTAGAGGGAGTTAAACTGCAGATTAGACTGCACAGAGGATGCAGAGAGTGTAGGACCTGGCTGTGCTCTATGGTGGGGGTGCTTGGATCAAAAAGATGGTTCAGTAGATATAGGAATCCTTCAGCGCATAAAACAGTTTACATACACAAATTATGCTCTATAAACAAATCATTTTTGAAAAAGGCAAGATAAAGGTTTGTTTTTCTAGAAAAGCTAAGCCCACATGCCTTCAACCACATCATCCAAAAGGATCTGCAGCAAAAAGCATTCAAACCACATCATCGTCTACAAAACCAACACTTAAATAGACCTGGAAAAGATCCACAAGCGACTGACTGCTGGCACGAATCAGTGAAAGAGTAACTGCTGAATACGGGTCTCTGGTGTAGGAAAAAGTTACTTCATGTTTTTATTTGAAATCTACCTATTTTTAGTGTAACTTTAAATAAATAAAGTCTACGCATATTTCACAGTGAGCAGATGGTTGTAGAATTTGTCTGAAAACAAGAGCAAGTGTAGACATACTTTTATATCAGATACAGAGGAGCTCTGTTAAGACTTGTGTACCTATAAGAATACTCTAATCACAGCTCTCGATGCTTATACTGAATTGTATAGCACCAGCCTACTGTATGTGGTTCTTTAAAGGGTTTGATTTATAAAGAGACATATACATACATACACATACCAGGGTCAATTCACTAAGTTACTTCAAGGTAGAATGAAACTCAAGGGAGGGGGGGTTACAGAAGTACTTCCCATAATGTGCAAGTAGGCTCAGGACAGATAGCTATTAAAACCCGACAGCAGTATTTACTCTTCCCAAGTCTATCCAAAGCTCAAAAATAAAAGGTTTTGGCTGGAGTTAACTAACTCTATTCTTGAATAAGACAGTATGGCCTGTAATATAATTGACCAAGCGAAATCGGACCTCTACTGCAGAAGCTGTGTCCAATAAAGGCGAGCGGAGGGTATGGGACTAGTTACCAGTATTGCTTGGAGTGTTCCTGCTGCTAATCTTTTCCCCCCTTACTGATTTACCATGCCCTTTTCTACATTTCTCTGTGTGGAGACGGCCATCTTGGTAAAGGCAGGGCTTTTCTTCAAGTCTAGCTCTATAAAAACTTGCCGGACGTTACCTGGAGATGCCAGGGTCAATTCTCCGGCATTCCGGTGATTTATAGAAGTGACTGCAGTGTTACTGAATTGACGCAGAAAGAGGACAAGGATAGATGCTGGAGGGGGGCAGATTCCGCATGCTCCGGCTATAGTAATAGCTGCAAACGCATGGAATCAGTTACATAGAGCCACACAGGGCTCTTTAATTGAATGCATCCCTTGGTTTCCCACCCCAGCCTCCCATCCCCTCTCCATCCCACTGGCACAGATGCCAAGGCAGTTCTCCTTGGACTGACACCAACACAGCAGCATTTTCCCCTCCAGCTGAGAATGATGCAGCTGCATTTTGACCGACTGACACAGTGTGGCACTTCTTCTCCTGCTCAGATCAACACAGAAGCATTTTTTTCTCTCACACTGACACCGATGCAGCAACATTTATTGCTTACAGTAATACTACAGATACAGGATCATCTTTTTCTTCAGTGACACAACCGCTGCAGGGCAATTTTTTCCTCACATTGATGCTGGGGCATTTCTTCCTTCACCACTGTTAGCCTCAAATCTCACTGTGAGGAGGATGTGCACTGTTCATAAACTTTTCCTTTGGATGTGGTGGCCACAACTATTGGAACTATTTCAGCTGTAACCATTACATGTGTTTTGGTTTGGTGTGGTGTCCTTCACATACCTTTAGTAGCCCTGCCCCCTACTCCAACCCTTGTTCTACCCTCTCCTCATTCTCAAGCCTACTGATTTACAAATGTTCCAAAATAAATGTAAATCAATAATATCCCCCACCAAGTATATTAAGCCACAACCTATTTGTGTATTATATATATATATATATATATATTATACACATACATATATACACATACACATGCATACACTGTAATTTATTAAAACTCAAACTGCTTTATTAGATCTACTCTCGTATGAGTCCAATATAAAAGTGCAATATTCAAACAATCGCGGCTCCTCCCTTTCAAAACGCCACAGCTCCTGTTCACATGTGGGTTGCGTCCTTCCGGACTTCATCCAGAGGGACGCAACGTAGGTCGGGTGGAGTCAGTTGACGCGTTCTTTAATGTGAACAGGAGCCGTGGCGTTTCGAAAGTGAGGAGCCGTGATTGTTCTTTACTGTTTGAATATTGCACTTTTATATTGGACTCATACGAGAGTAGATCTAATAAAGCAGTTTGAGTTTTATCAAAACGAAGTGCACGATGGTTGTGGTTTTACTTTCATATTCATGGAGTACATCTGAAATGATGAGAGATTATCGCACCTGAGACTCGATGCAGTAACAGAAGGCAGAGCCTGTTGTCGAGAGAGGGTGACCAGTTAAGGGTACCCTTACCCTGTAAAAATAAAGGGATCACTGTTATAGACCCGATTGAGGTCTAACTGAAAGGTGAGAGGCGGCACTGTGTGGAGGTGCACATATTGTTGGAAACTGGACTCACTAACCAGTATAAAATTGGACATTGACATGTTATCATTTGGGAATTGAATTTAATTTCTTTAGGATCTTTTTTTGAGTTTATTTCCACTTTGACACATTATATACATTGTTTTGTATGTTGTGAAACGATTCTTGGACAGACGAAGGTTAAGATTTATGAATAATAAGATTTGGGCTATCTGTATTATCACGGAAAGGCACAGTGTAAAATCACAGTATAACAAATAGTGTGGATTGCAAAGGGTTGTACCACTGGAGTTTGTTGGATTGTAATATTATTTAAGGCATGGTTTCATAGCACAACACTATTAACTTATATATGCTCATATCCAAACTGCCCCCTGATGACTGATGATATAAAAACTGGTAGGACAATGATTGAAGTGTGTGCATAACCAAACCTTTACGTTTTATAATAGAATATGGAAGGATTAAAACCCCTGCCAAGTTATTTTTGCTGTCTGTGTACTATTGGTGAAATATCCTTCCACTTCCTGCCGCAGAGAGCTCCAAAAGTGAGGAGAATTTCCTTCTTAGACTGTTGTCCCCAGAAAAAGGTGTCCCCACATGTAAAAAAAAAAATAATCAGATTTCTCCTTACTTTTGTTCTTGGTGATAGTAGTACAGTGCAAATAGGGGGATGAACCTCCCCAACTGGGGCAAAGACAGCAATAGAAACTAAAACAGAGTCCTACCCTTCCCTACTCTATCCAAAACTAAAACAAACAAACAAACAAAAAAAAAAAGAGAGAAAGCACAAATCTATAGAGATCATTGAAGCAGAAGCAAGAAGACCCTTGTACTTCAAGTCCTTGAGTACAACTTTCTCTCCAGCAAGCCTTCAGGAGAACAGTAAGCAGCAAAATGATCACATCTCCACTCCCACTCAAAATGTCATGAGTTTTGCAGTCAGAGGCAGTAGAGCCTTAAATAATCTCACACTTCAGATATACTCCTATGTCTGCCTGCAGAACAGCATAGCCTATGCACAGTCATATGTCAGAAAGTGAACTGTTATTTACCAGTAGGCATTCAAGGCAAAGATTAAGTTTTTTCAGTGTATTCTTTAGGCCAGACTTATCTTTTTATATATTGTACATGTTCTCTTTTGGGGTATAATGTCCAATTTAGGAAGAACACAGCACATAATACCACCAATACACTGTAAGAGAATATTATTGCAGGGCTATAATATTTATATGATGCCCAACCTATGTCATCCAGATGGACCTTTATGCTTCAAGGATGTATCAGCAAGCTCAGTCACACTTTGCAAATAACGGAGTATTACACAAAGCTTTTAATACCAATTTTTCATTAGGAAGCAGAATTTTCTTATAGAACAGTCATCCCTGCAATGTGAAATTTGAAAAACATTGAAAAGTCTGCCCTTTAAAGTACTGACTAAATGCATATGACTTGTCCATAGATAAAGCAGAATAATTAATCACATGCTATACAGAAGAGGGCTTAAAGAAAAGGCATAATCCTAGTGCTATTGCTTTGCATAAATTACATTGGTTATAAAATTAAGATTCTGGCCTGCCACTTCTTGATGGGTTGCTCTAAAAGGTCTCTTTGATCATGACTCAGCTCAATGCTCACTTTAGGGACATCTAAACTTAAAGGATAGATGGATCGTTCTTCTGCAAAATAAAACTTTCCAGAACAGTACTTTGCAGCTCTGACAGGAAAGACAGGAAACAGGCTGCACAACCAGAATGTTATTTTTTAAAATTTGCACGAAGTGTATATGCTTTGTACTGTAAACTCTGGAGAGAGCCAGACTGCTGCTCACACACAGAGCTTAGAGGTAAAAAGGTCTACAGCAGCCAGGCACTCCCCCTGCACAGGAAGTGTTATTGATTGGAGCACTGTGCAGGGGGTTGTGTGAGAGCAGCGGTCCAGATATTCAGTGTGTTGTCAACACACAGTCTTTATAGTAGGAATCACATAGTAACAAACAAATACACGAAAAAATTATTTACTTGTACACAGCCCGACTGCATAAGCAAAAAAAGGGAGGCTTCAGCCGGTCTTTAAAGCAGACCTGTTGCTTTGCCTGCTTTCATGGCCAAAGTCCAAGTTTGCTTTAACCACTTGCTGACCAGGTTACACTCGCTTCCTGGCCAGGCCATTTTTCAGTATTCAGCGCTGCAGTACTTGTACTGAAATTATTTTTATACCATTTTTTGGGGACAGATAGAGCTTTCTTTTGGTGGTATGTAATCACCACTGGGGGTTTTATTTTTTACTATAGTAAGGAAAATTACTGAAAATTTTGAAAAAAAAGAAGAAGTTTTTTTTACATTATGTTATAATACAATTATTATTACCCAATTTTTTGGTAAAATATAAAAGACGGTGTCACGTCGAGCCAATAGACACCAAACATGTCGAGCTTTAAATTTGCGCGCACCCGCGAAATCGCAAATAAACAACATACCCAAAATTGACCATAGGCGACGCTTTAAAAGCTTTTACCGCTCATCAGTTTAGTGTTAAAGAATTATTGCTCTCACTGCGACATTTGCGGTGATATGTAACATGTGCGGCGTAATGGGTGCAATTGTCCTTTTCGCACGTATGCGCCCTGACGCATGTTTGCATGTGTGTATGTATGGGTGGGGACTTAAAAAAAAAATTGTGTTTTTTAAATTCTTTTTCATGTGTGACTTAAAAAAAAATTCTTTTTTTTTTACACTTAACTTTATTGTTATCACATAGGGGGCTAAGAAATCCCCCTATGTGATAGCAAAGATATGAGACAGGTCCTCTTTATGGAGATATCAGGGGTCTCCAAGACCCCCTTGTCACCCAGGGACCCCCAAAGAAGCTGATGAAGCAGAGATCTGCTTCATCAGCTTCTCTCCAGCTTCTGAAGCTGGAGAGTGACACAAGACGCACACGAGTGGGCGGGCCTAACAGGCAGTATATACACGGCACGTTACATCCAGTTAGCTGCTTGTTTTTCTCTAGGGGCTCAAATAAAAGAAATATACTTACCTGATCCTCAATCCCTCCTGGCTGATAGTCCAGTCCCTACAGCCTCTTCTTCCCTTTGTGCTAAAAGGTGTCTCTTTCAAAAAGTTATGCTAGAAGGCGTCTCTTTTTCTCTTTTAAAAAGTTGTGAAGTGTGATACAAGTGCTGGCAACTGCTTTGTTTATGCACTAAGAAGAGCATGCACAGACACCTCCTTACAGTGAGAAAGAGGTAGCCATGAGCAGACACTTTTTATGGGTAAGGGTTTAAGTCATGTGAAACAAATGCAATATATCTGCCATAAATGTAGAGGGAAAAAAATGTGAGGCTGTGGAAGACCACTGTCTTTAGCACGAATGCAATACTACTGCAGTTACGAGGGCCAACACTTCCCTGACATGTTAAACCTCCAGCTTTAGAGAGTCCCTAGCTGGTTTGTTTATGAAGGGGGTGATTGTGTGAGTGACAGTCTGCACTTCTGTCTGTAGCAGATAATTAACACAATGCTCAGATGCTATGAGAAGGCCAGCCAAGCAATTAATCAGAGAACACATTCAAGAGTAAAAAACGAGGGCGCATGAAAAGCTTTATAGATTTCATGTAATGAATCAATTCATGCCCTAAAGATCTCAAAAATAGCTATTACAAAAGGTGGTATTTTTCCCACAATATCAGTTTTAATTTAAACCATGATGACAATACCTGTTCTTCTCCACCTATTCCGCAGGTTCCAGAGATATTATGAACACACAGGAGTTACTTAAAGTGTCATCTGCCAACTAAGAATTAGAGCTGTTTTGCCAAGTTAAAATCAAGGCATCTTTCTATCAATCAGGCCAAACATGGGTATGCGACTGTTCAGAACCAAGTGGTCAGCTCTGGGGTGGACACACTAAACAGGCGCAGATGCACAAGGGCAAACTGGGATATAGGTGCACAAGATGGGGGTCAGGATGGTGCTAGGATGCACTTCCACTGTCAGATAGCTCTGGGCAATGCGGTTGGGTAATATCCAAGTGATGTTGGGCAGCGTAAACCTCTTTTGTTTCCACCCAGATCAACACAGAAATGCAGAATGCTCTTCACATTTCCTCTTAGATGCCTTTTGGTAAAGAAGTAACAGGCTGTGCTTTACCTGACTGCAGTTCCATATTATGGACTGTGATAAGAGTTCAGGGCATCGCATCACCTACATTTGTCCGCCTGTCCCATCCAAATCACATTAAAAAAGCATTTGTAGTTTGCCATATAATTAAACTGGGGGATTGGGATCCAAAAGCGGTTCTTGTACAGGGTCCATTCATCAACATTAGCTAGCATTCAAAAATATTTGAGACAATTGAGTGCTTCCAACCTTGTGGCAACAATTTTCTGTTCCAATATGACTGCGTCCGGTGGCACAAAGCCAGCTCCATAAACACATTTTAAGAGTTTGGTGTGTAGGAACTCAAATGGTTTGCACAGAACCCCAACCTTATCCCTACTGAACACATATGGGATGAGTTGGAACACCTATTGAGAGCCAGGTCTTATATTTCTAGATCTGTGCCTGACCTCATAAATGTTCTTCTGACTCGTTGGACACAAATTCCCACCTTGTTGAAAACCTTTTCAGAAAAGTGTGTTATAGCCATAAAAGATGGACGGACATCATATTAAGCTATACAAAAAGGTTCCTGGCACACTTCAAGCTAGCAATAATAGCTAGCAAAAAAACTAAACTGTTTCAACTAAAAAAAGAGCGAGGCTTTTGTCACATACACTTGCACATTCAGTAGTCAACTGTCTTGTCACATCAAGACGCCTTTGATAACTGTGGCCCCTATCTCTACAATATCTGAGTTCCCAGCTATGGGAGAGAGAATATATATAAATTTACACACACACACACACACACACACACACACAGCAGCCACAGAACAGCAACAGCCCAACATTGAGCTGGGTATTCACTAAAATACATTTTTCATTCAGCTTTCAGGCTGAACAGTGAACATCTAATAGATTCTTTTATCCACACAACCAGCATGGATGGAGGAATCTCCCGCTGTGGCTATTGTATTTTGACATTCGGCCCCATCAGCTGTCAAAATACCTGAACAGTGCCCACATGTGACTGGTGCTGTTAGGCCAACAATTTTCCACCAGTTTTGATATTTCAGTCAAAGGATGTCCAACGTGAGCCAGTAGACAGGTCCACTTAGTCAGAGAATTTCAACTGGTTCATCAGACCTGGCCCAGGTTTGCACAATGTTTAGCCAGCTTTAGGATTTGTAAGGCAGCTGAAGATTTCTATTGTGCGTCTGCACCAAATTCATAACAGGAGCAATAGTAACTGCTTTGATCTGTTTGGCAACAGTACACATGGGCACAGGTACAGTTCTTTTAATAACCTTACAAGAAAATCTCCTAGAGGTCCAATATGCAGGTAGCTATAGCCAACCTTCCAAAAAAGCTGTCTACCCTTGGACACAAGTAGGTAAATAACTGATCCAGAACATGTATGTAGATCAGTTTTGGAATTCAGCTCAACAATATTTACAGTACATTCAGATCAGTGGTTCAAAAAGTATTCCAGCCGGAGGGCTGGCATGACAGCGAGGAAGATAGAGTTTTTAAAATGAGTTCAGCAATATCAGCCTGTGTAACACATTGGATTTGCCAATATGCATGCAACTACATGATTAGCATGTTGTATACAATTGAGTGATGCTTTAGAATGTAATGAAAAAAAGAATTGTACTGGTTCTATAACACAGATCTTGTATAACACTCCTGACATATGGACAGATCCAGGAAAAAAACGCTATTTAAACCAGTGGATGTCAACTCAGCTGCGGCCCCTGGCATTACCAAAGCGTCACACATATTGCTCAGTATATGCAATGCTAAAGAGGACTGTCAAAAACTGTAGACATACTAGAGAAAGTGATGGCTACAGACTGTGGATATACTACAAGTTTGGTTGGAGACTAGAGACATGCTGTAGAAGACACCGAGACAGGGGACATGAGGCAGAGATTATTGCTATTACCCTTTTACAAATCAATGCTCCCATTCCCAATACAAATTTCTGGAGTTAAAAGGTTGCACAAGTTCCAAAAGGCCATATGTGGCCCTTGGGTTGGATACCAGTGATTTAAGCACTACTGAAAGATTCTACAGTTTCAATAGTCAGATAAATCGTTGAAAGCACCCATCTAACCTTTCAGATTTCAAAAATCCCTCACAGTTTTTGCTTTTTTTACATTCTCTCCATTTGTACATTCCTAGGCTACAGACCGAGCAAAGTAAAAACCTGCTTTTTTTTTACAAAGTAAAACAGTTAACAATGAAACACGTGAATAACTATCCAGACATTCCAGATAATAGAGTGGCATGTTTAATAGCAAAATAGATTTTTATAAAGACAAATGTGCACTAAAGAATGAAAATGGGGCATTTTTTTGTTTCCTAATCAACTCGTGCAGTTAATGTGAGCACACATAATAAAGGGTCCTGCCCTCCTGTGTTATACTTGAATTTATCTCATTTATGCCTATTTCCTAGTCTGGCAAATTAGCCAGATCTCCGCAGCATGAAAAGATTCAATTTCCTAAATAAACTCATTTAGGACCTTGGTAATTGCACATCACCGTGGAAACTAGATGTCTGAGTGCTGCGCCACTGGGACAGACGTGCACACCTTAAATGAAATACAGCTGAAGCCATAAATAATGCTGCCATGGAATCTGTAATGAAATGACAGTTTTTGGAAAGTGGTACAAATGAAGCAGAAGAAAAACAGGTTATGTGGGGCCTAGTAAATGCTGAGTTAAGAGTCTCTAAAAGGTGTGACAAAGACACTTCCATGAAAAAGGACCATGATGAATAAGCATACACACAAAAACAAATCTATTCATCTTATAGATATTGAAATAAGCATTATTTGTGACACGTTTATATTGCTAGTGCAAGGAGTTCTTAAACCGAATCTAATCCCAAGAACAGAGATTTTATATATTGCAGATTGCCAGTCCTTAGTGGTGGCTGCATTGTTTTTTTTTTTTTTTCCCAGGTGTTTTTCCCACTTTAGTTTTTGCCTGGTGATACTGTCATTAGCACACTTCCCATCCTAGGGTGACAACACTCTCTGTCACCTTAGGCTGATCTTCTGATTTGGACTACAAGCACATCTCCCCTTTATCTTCATAGCATAAGGGGAGGTGTTCCATATTCCACAGAAATGAACTGGGAAGGCCGATAACATTGTCTGAGGTTTAGTTCAGTGCACAGAAAGTTACAAATTACAAAGTCACCGGAAATATGGAAGGATCTACAGGTATTTTTCTGTACTTTCTTCACTTTATTGAAATGTTGCAAATGACATGTCATTCACTTCTACGCAGCTGTGTGGAGGCTTCATGTACACTCCAGTGTGATGTAGCAAAATGCAGACATGCTGCCTTATTCTGCACCTCTCTGTTCCGTTGTAGTGTGAAACCATTGCAGTGATTGGTGTTGATCAGGCTAAGAAAAAATACCAGTCACCGCCCATTATGAAAGATCCCTAAAGCTGGACTCCAGAACAAACATATGAATCCAGTGTCCAGTCTGTCTCCCCAGACCTCTTTGTTCTCCCATTTGTCTTCCTCAGCTTGCCTTTTGCACAGCCCACAGAAGGTGAAGCCAGGCTGTCAGTCACAACCGATGCCCTTCCTTTGATACAAATGTGAAGAAGAGTGAAAGGCGCTGTGATCTTTGAATGAAAACATTCTGTGGTTTTAATGTGGGTTTCATTTGTAGGGCTTGATTGCTTGGTAGTGGCTGCGTATGCACCTACAGGGACCGCATAGAGGGCAAGGGGGGGACCTCGGAGAAGTAAATTAGAACAATAAACAGAGGCGCCACCAAGCAAAGATGAGTTTTTATTAGTAACAATAAGTGCTAACATGTTTAGGGAGCAAGACCCCTTACATCAAGGCTTTAGGAGTAATTTAAAAAAGGGAAAACCTTGGGCAATGGACTCAGGGAAAAGTACAAATGACAGTGACCACAAATACGAGGGCACACACAGCAGTCATCAAAGCTGTCCGAATCAAGTTCATTTAAATTGAATTAAAATCTGGTTGAAATTTCCAGTGAATAGCTGTGTTTTGGTCCAGAAGTAGTGTTTATAATCCAACCTGCACTAGACAGACCACAATTGGCATCTGCTTAGTTGCTAAGATGACACAGACACTTTCTTCCAAGATAAAGCTCTTTAGATTTATTGTGAAATACAAGCCTTTTTGCATTAATACAGATACCTCTTATCCCTAGGCAAGGACGTTGTGTCATGTCTGTGTGCTCTTCCTTCCCCAGAGACATATAGCTTTGTTGTAGTGTTGTACATATTCTTCATGCACACAGCAAAGGACAATTCTATAGTAGTATAGTTGAGCAAAACCAGATGTGCAGAATTGCTTCAGCCCTGGCGACTGGAAGGAAAGAGAGACACAGTTTTCCCCATACCTGGAAGTTTATCAGGGTCTCAAGCAGGTTAACAAGGTTGTGGAGTTGCAATGTTAGAAGGCAATAAACATCAGCAGAGGTACCCTGCAATACAGGGACCCATCAACTTTGCACTGGCCAGGCAAAGCACAGATTACCTTTTGAAATTCTCCGTCAATAATCCTTTAAGTAAATGCGTATTTAACTTATAATCAGGATAATGTTGTCCTCAAACCTCACCTGTGCCCCCAATTTAAAACAGTACCCTCACAGGAGCATGACTGTCTATTCAGCAAGTCATGATTATTCAAACAGTCTTCAAAAGGAAAGAAATCAATTCATCTTTGTAGTTCCTGTCGGGATTAATAAATGGAACACTGTGCCTCGACAAATCAATTCTCTGCTACACTCTATCGAACAGTGAGCCTTTCAGGAACAGCGGATGGAGCCAGCCTACCAAATAGAGGGCGACACAAGATGCCCTTTGCTGGAGTCCAGCCACAGAATGATATCTCACCTTCCTGAAAATGGTCCAAAATATTGTAAATGCCAAAAGATCTTTATGAAGCACTTTCGAGAATGTGTAAAGATGCCAGGTGCCTGCAGGGAAATACCTGACATATTTGGCATAGCTCCTGTCTTGGTTGAAAAGAGGAACAGATAAGATTTGTAGCTGGCAGGATGTACAATATCCATGTCTCATGGAACAAAAAGAAGCCCGGAGGCAGTAATGGAGGGCAACAACAAAAATGAAGAATAAATGGGGGAAAAAAAAAGATTAATAAGCTAAAAAAACATTAAGTGTCAAATGTAACGGATATATACGGAGATAAATCTAGCATACACAGCTCACATTGCATAAATATAACGTTTAGGATGTTTTGTGTCTACTCCACTTGCAAAAAGATACATGTGCTTCAAAGATAATAAAAAATAAATATACACAAGATGAAGTTTCTTTTTTTAACATAATCTACAACTACCTCAAGTATAAATTAAAGTTTGCCAAATCATGAGCAAAACAAATTGCGCAAGCCAGCTATTTATACAACTGACTATTACCAGGGGTGAGGCTATGGACTATTTTCCCTCCATACAGTATGTAGAACCTTGTACATAGTCTGCTGCACCTTCAAATACAACCCCCCCCCACCCCCAATTTATTCAGGAAATGTAACATTCAGCGAAATGTCATTTAATAACAGAATGATAATTATCTGCAGAAAGAATAGCTCAAGGTTAATCAATAAAGCAAAATCACCATTATGGTCTCCTGAGTGGTAATTTCCTTTTATACAACGAGCAAAAGACCTGACTCCCCACAGCGGGTGAGAAAGCAGAAAGAACACAGTCATGATAATATTCCTCTTTCATATACAGTACAGCTATAATTTCCTGTGTGTGAGAACACTTGAGGACCTATTGATCTCTCCCTGCTAAGCACACTATATTTTCCTTGCAGAGCAGAATATTCACCTAAGGCTGGGCACACACCTTACAACCATCGCAAGACTTTTGTCTTGCGATGGTTGTAAGGTACTTAAAAAAACGTACGATCTGCCTATGTTGCATAGGCAGATCGTACTTGCGATGATCGCAAGCCGCGCCCACTGAGGGGCGGGCTTCCGATGACCGCAATGCCGAACGGGCATTGGCCCGTACGGCTGTTATCGTACGGACATGCCACAAACCCGCCGAACATCGTACGATGCTCGGCGGGTTTTCGAACATGTCCGTAAGTTTAAAGTCGTGCGACCTTACAGTAGTAGAGGTCGCACGGCTTCCACACACCTTACGATAATCGTACGATCGCGGGATTTCCCGCGATTATCGTATGATTATCGTAAGGTGTGTGGGGACCTTAACATGAAGCTGAATAAGCAAAGTGCTAATTAGGGCCGAGGCACTTGTGGGTGTTGGGACTAGAAGGTGCAGTACTAACCCTGAAATCTTACAAATTGTGATCTTTTCCCCTATTTTTCCCCATTTTCTGCCTAAGCTGAACCCCTGGCAGTTCTAAAAAGACACAAATATTGCAGTCGTGTATTTATCCATAAATCATTAAATTTATTTTTTTTAAACGCAGCCAGTGTAAGTACATGAATTTTATTTGGCGTCTGCCTCTTGCATTCCCTCATTCAGCAGTGTTCACACTGGGAAAAGAAAAGGCAGCATTCTGAGCCCACTAGGTAAGTTGCATGCAAATGGAATGACAAGAAACACGCTGATCAGAGGAGAGAGCAGAGTGAACAGAGATAACCTCCTGTTGCTCCTGACTATCCAAGAAGCAAGTGGGGTGGACAGAGGACTGCGTACCTTCTACGGTCCAACTAACAGAGAAAGGGGCATGCTGACCGAAGGAGAGAGCAGAGTGAGCAGGGAGATATCCTTCTGTTGTTCTGACTATCCAAGCAGGGTAGAGAGAGGGCTGTATATCTTCTACATGTTACACTGCATACCTTCTAAAGTCTGTAACAGAGAAAGTGGTGTCATCTGCCCGGTTGTGCTGTTTTGCAGGGCTGTGTAAATTTTAGGATTGGAAGGACAGACATACAAATCCTTTAGCAGGTAAGACAACTCCTTTATATGCATAATTAGAAGAGGGTGTAGAAGGAATCAGAAAGGCTCAATATTTCAAGAAACCACCTCTCTACATTTTACAATGCCAGGGTATATTTTTCTGTCCTATGATAAACCATGCAGCTGTATGAGTCAGCATTCTCACAGATTTCTAGAGCATGCTATTAAATAATCTGTTCAATTCAAGCTCTGCAGGAGAAAAAAAAAAATCAATTTCCCCACAGAGAAAAGCCCAGAAAAGGAAAGTTAATACCCAAGCATTAAATGAATATTTTGGGATGTGGAGTTCACAAGGTGCAAATGTAAAGTGTGAGATAAATGATAGCAGTATGACTTCTATTTTAACTCTCACATTCGCCTTGAAACAAATAATGAAGCCTGACAGTAAAACTTGAGTTAAGATATTTGGAGAAAGAAGGTTCAGCCCGGACCTAAAAAGGTATGCAAAGCCAAATGCTTTCAGTATGCGACTTTCATACAGTCCCCTACAGACTTAACTACAAATTGGAGGGCCTCTATATAGAAAATGGGTAAAATAGCGGCCATATATTTAACACTCTGATCACAAAATATAATTTCAGTGAAAGAACCTTATCCTTCAGAAATCGATAGCACTAAATGGGTGATGCAAGCAATAAAAAATGGTTTTTGAGAAAATGGAATGATCAGTCCTGGCAGAAAACCCAAAACAGGAGCAAGCTTA
>NW_017307012.1:822529-832168 GCF_000935625.1 Nanorana parkeri
TATATATTTGTTGTTTTGGGTGCATGAATAGGGCTACAATCCCCTTATTAAAATTAAACCAAATGGCCCATTTATGTTGAACATTATTTTTGATCACATGATGTTTTATACAATCAAATCACCAGTCAATTTATTGTTATGTGTATGACCAGCGTAATGGTGTTTAGATTCTTTGTCACAATACTTTGGTGATTCTAAGCTTTTGTTTAGAATGCCATAGACTACGTTCACTGATAAGTTCAAAAAGAGCACAAAAATTACGGTAGAATTGCAGAATTTCTAATAAAGCAAAGTTGTAGGTTTAAAGCTTTCCCATAGGAATGTACCACCTTCTTCTAAAGTATCCCGATTGTAAAATATTTATGACACCATAAAAGATGCAGCCCGAGTCCATACTCGGAGACAATGAGATCTATACACAAGCATTCCGGCTACATAGTTACATTGTAGTCACTGTAGCCCATCAAGCAAAGTCTTTCCAATTGTGGCCTGCATTAATATTTTACCATGACGTACAGCGGTGTGCCGAGTTACTTTCCATTGCCAAGGAATGCTGTTCAAGTACACATATACCGATCAGACATATATATTAATATAACGGGAGCACTGGCTGCAAAAAAATAAAATGTCAGCTAACGGAATACAAAAGTAGCAGCTTAGTCTCTTCATTTCAAAAATGGCCCGCTATGCCCTAATTCTTTACATTAAAGCCTTATCCTGCCAAAACTTTTTTAATTGTAGTTTGGATAAACAGGCTTAGAACCTTGGTAAATTAGGTTAGATTTCCCATCATTTCCATTTCTAACAATGTCACCAGGACAGGAAATCGAGGAAAAGCTCAATGAGGACACAAGACAGCATAAAAACCTGGCAAAGAATCCTTCCCTGTTCAAGAAAAAAGTTGTCATTGCAGTCTTTGCTCCATTGGAGTGTCTTGTCCTGCAACTGTGGCATCTGTTAAAGCAAAAGGGAGGAGAAATCTCCAACAGGAACACAAAGAGCTATAAAAACCTGAGAGGCTCTATTTATTCCCAATTCAATCCACAATCTACTAAAAATTTTGGATGGAGTTGGACTTAAAGCCCAACTCCAGGCACAATAAACTTATCAGGGTTGCTTTGATTCAAATACAGCCTCCCTTCATGCAGGCGTTACTCTACATCTGTCAAATTTGCACGTTGACATGTGCGGATTAGTACAGCTTCCAATGTACTACCGGGCTACTGCAGATCTCAGACACCAGCACCGAGGTCATGTCTCAGACTTCATCTCCTTTTGACAAGTCACAAACTCAGGCCTGGGGCAAAGAAAGTGTAAAATGAGCAGAATGTTGGCAAGCCATTCCTTGCCCTGCTGGGTTCATTGCCCTAATGCGGACCTTGTAGTGTAATGAACCTCCGCTGTATAAAGTGCCTGCTGATAGAAGAAAAAAAAAGTTTAATATTTACGTTATCCCTGTCTTCTGTCAATGGAGCCTAGGTGAGGATGACATCACGCTTCTTCTGGCAAAATCCTGGGTAATACTAGCTAAGATCTCAAGAAAATACACTCTTGCAATGGACTGAAGTGTCCTCTCATGAGATCTGGGCTACTCTCCTTTCCCCAGGAATGCTCCCAGAAGGATGGTGACATCACGCCTAGGAGTAAACAGGGGTAAGGCAATTAAATAATCTAAATTTTTTCTTTACAGGTATGTTTTTTGCCACTATTAGTAGGCAATTTATAGAGGGGCAGGGACAGTATGCGAGAACCTTGAATTACACTGCAAGGTCCACTTGACCTGTCTTTGCATGGACTTCCGAAGGATGCTCCAGTTACTTTTCATAATACAAAAGCATACCAGCAGAATAACTACTGTCCTCCCAGTCTGTACTTAGCTTTTTTTTTTTTTTTTTAACCTCTTTATTCAATTTTTAACAAATATACAAACAAAATACACATAACCACATTTAACATACTCCAAGTGGTACAATACGTTAAATATAAAAAAATATATATAAGCAGCATAATTCTATTATTCTGATTATTTAATAACAACTCCACATTCATCCCAGGCCTGATGTACTTAGCTTTTGGTCATCTGTATAACAGTGGTAACAAGTCAGATTGTAAACACATCTGGACAATGACTGATGAGAATGTTTCAGTGACTTCCTCCCACAATCCAATATTATACTGCTTGGTTAGAGTAGATGCAAACTCAAACTGAATGATATACTTTGCTAAACCATTATGTAACATAAACAATTGCCATTTTTTTAAATGAATGTCTTCACTTTTTTTTTTAATCCTTTGTTGCATCTCAATATAGCTGATCTCCTGCAGCTACTTCCTGTCTAAATGCATGTGCTCCAGCGATGGCTGCATGGCATTTCTCGGAGAGGGTTTCCTGATGATGATAATGGCTTGCCATGTCTGTGTAATAAAATGGTCACTTAGTAACCATTGGAAACCTCTGCGACAACACAGAGCGCAACTGGTAGAAAGGGACAGGCTGTTGTCACCTTATAACAGGGGACTAAACAAGGACCTTCATAGCAAGATCACCAGTTAATATTTAATGAAAGCCACAGATTTAAATATACCCTTACCCTGTCACCCTCCATGCTGTAAAAATCTCCCTGGATTTCTCCAATTAGTTGCCCGATTCGTTTTTTTATTAATCTGAATAAAATGGGCCATATAGCTAGTAATATAAAAGTATAGAGTTTATTTATAGCTTTCCAGGGAAAACAAACAGTAAAACCTACTATATTCCTTATTTTAGGAAGGTGATAAATGTCCATTACCATTGAAAGGTCTTTGTGTAATACATATACATCATAGAATCACCACTTAAATAAAGACCTCATTGTTTACGTCAAGTCCAGAACAGCTGAGATTGCAGATCTCCTAGCATATTGATTACCGGGATTTATACAGTCTAATGTCCTGACGTGATATACATTCTTTTTAAAACACAAACTTATATTTCAGACAGAAAAAAAAAAAAAAAGTAAGGAGAATGATAAATGTAATTTCATACCCCACTACAGTGTACAACATCAGTACAAGAATCCATTCGAGGCCCCAGGCTTCAGGTTGCCACAGAAACCTCTATAAGAAACAGCAGGCTTTTTGTGTACAACTCCTCTTCCAGAAGCCCGTGTTTACCATGTGCCTTTTAAATCATGATATTTCACATGATTAAAATCTAGAGGCTAAAAAGTAATAACACTGCACAGTTACTTATCTTGGCTACATTGAAATATTTAGATAGCTCCAAGGTCCTTGTTCAAGAATTAGAACAACATCGGATGTTTGCAAATTTGCTTACACATCCAAATCAGGCCAAACAGTGCACAGTTTAGAGGAATTTTCCACCTTCAAATAGTATAAAACCTATACCTTTGGGATGTCAGGGAACCAGGGGTGTCACCTCTCCTCGGGGCCGCTGGGTATGGTGTAGGACACGGGGGCTCCCTCAGCCTGGCAGAACTCCTGGCGCTGGGGGTGCAGGTGCGCATGCGCGAGATGCGCACCGGGTAGACAGACTGCGCGTGCACGGGGGCTCGCGTAGTGCGCCTTTTAAGACCAGGGCGTGGGCCCTGCTGGGGGAGATTCCCAGTGCACTCCTTCCATCCCTCTCTTCCTGCCATTGGCTCCCGGACGGAGAAGCCTCCTGGTTGCCTCGGCAACCAGGGAGTGGCTTTGATTCCCCTGGCTATAAAACCTGGTCAGAGCCCTGGCTTGTTGCTGAGTTATTCCACCTCTATGGTGTGATCGTCTAGCCCCTTTGTTTGTTCCTGCTGCTGTTTCCTGAACCCTCTTCTGTACTTCCTGGTTACCGACCCCTCGGTCTATCTACCACTTCTGAACCTTTGCTGCCTGCCTTGACCCGGACTGGACTTTACTACCCCTTTGGATTAACCCTCTTGTACCTCGTTCTTGGATCTTCTGGTCCGCTTCCTGCCAGTGGGTTCCTACCCCTGCTGCAAGTCCGCAGCACTGCCTGACATATGATTATCTGCCCCTAAGTATTAAAAGGTTCTATAACCCAATTAAGATTGGAAAAAAAAAGGTTAATTGTTAAAAAGTGAACTAAATTCAGGAGTTACACCTTATTTGTGTATCACTCGGCTGTAGATCCTCAAATCATCTCTGAATTGGTGCTGACACTGTCCTTCCTTCTGGAAGGGGGCTACTTTTATTCCCCATGCTCCCTGTGTGTGTTGTAAAGTAGCCACTTCCGTGATGGACTAAAATTTCAATACAAACGATAAAATTACAAAATAAACAAGGAGATTGTAGTCCATCATGGGAGCAAGCTTAGAGCGGCTACTTTACAACTCAAAAAACGGGAACCATAGGGATCAAACGTAGCCACCCTACAGAAGAAAAGAGTTTAGTGTCACTTTAAACATTAGCCCTTTTGTTATAACTAAAGGAACCAAGCAAATTTACTAGCATAACCTATTCACTTTTCTTTCTCCCTTGCTGCCAAACTTCAGCACAATTGCAGATTTGTTGGACAACTTTGCAGTTCACGGACTGATTTCACTTTTTTTTGCTTGACACTGTACTTTAAAGAGGACCTTTACCCATATATTTAACATAACAACAAAAGGCACCTTTAGAATGGTTTAGTAATGACAATCTACAAACACATACTTCTAGATAATTGCGGCTTTGTATTCTTTGCATACCTTATTTCTCTATTCTTCCCCAGTCTTCTGACAGTGGCCATGTTTACTAAGGGCAGATTACTAGCTCTCCTATTACTTTATGGATTTCTGGCACATATGACTAGAAATGTAACTAGGACATGTGACCATGTACATCATCTGAGGGGAGGAAGATGCCTTTCCCTGAGATCTTGTGAGATTACAGATGAGATTTCCCAGCAATGCTCTGCTGATGACAAGGAAATCCCAGGGTGCATTGCGTTGGCAAACTGAAGTCGTTTGCCCTTTCAAATCACTAGTTATCACTAGTGATGTGCGAATGGAATGCACAAGATTGGACGCTGTATGGCCAATGTATGTTTTGCATCTTGTTTGTTTAAAAAAGATTGGCCATTGTGTGCACTGCTTATCTTGCTTTTCTTGTGTATGTTTCTGTGAAAACTGTGTACCATATTGCATTTTTCTCTACTTTAGGAACTAGTGATTTCAATGCCTTGAATGTACCGTTGCATAACAGAAGACATCAGGTTTGTGTTATTTTTATTTATATTACTGATGAAGATTTACAATTTTCATTATCTTTTTTGTTTTGTTTTGGTTTTTACATTTAAGACAGACTAGTTCAACCTTTCCCCTTCCCTAGAACCCAGAACATTTACTGAGCTGAGGACAAGGAATGGCCAAAGAGAATGTTAGGATCCCCATCTTCACCTCTGCCTGTATGCCATGGCAGACTGCTGTCTTTTTAGGTTATGTTCCCTCCTATGTGTAGTAGTGTCCCCTTTTTGGGAAGTAAAGGCCAATGTTAGATTTGCTTCAGAACACTAAGCTCTATCTTTACTCTTGCAATGGTGATAGTACCACACATAGGTTGGAAAATGCACTGGGCTGAGGTCAAGGAATGACCATAGAAAATAACAGCAGTCTGCAATGGCATAAATAGACTATTCGTGTCGCTCTACGCACGTCTAGGGCTAATACAGGACGTAAATGCTCTGCAAGTGTAAAAAGGTGCCCATACACTGTGCGATTATCGCACGATAATTGCGGGAAATCCCACAATCGTACGATAATCGCAAAGTGTATGGCAGGCGTGCAACCGTTTCTACTGTACGGTCGCACGTCTTTTGTCTAAGGAGCATGTTCGAAAAATCTTACGATTTTCGGCTGGTTTGTGGCATGCTCGGGAGACAAATGCCGAACGCGCACACTCACTGCTCGTTCAGCATTGCGGTCATCGGAAGCCCGCCCCTCAGCGGGGCGGGCTTGCGATGATCGCAAGTACGATCTGCCTGTCCAAGATGGGCAGATCCTACGTTTTTTAAATTACAACCATCGCAAGACTAAGGTCTTTTCAGTGGTATGATTTAGTGGTGAAAATTATTAGTGCCCCCCCCCCAGTTTTGACTCTGCTATCTTATGTGCCCCCCCCTATATATTGTTCCTAGAGTCGCCACTGTCAGCAGGACCCAGGACAGGTAAGACTTTGGGGAAGGTGGGAGGGGGAGGCAGAAAGTACAGTTATCTTTAGTGAGGCTAAAAAAAAGACATGCAAGGTCAGTAGCATGGGTACCATATTTGCAGCTGATCCTTTCCCTGTGTTCACTTCCCACATTAGCAAGGTTGTGAAACACAAAAAGCAGAAAGCACCAACAGAAAGGCATCATGGAAGAAGGAAGCTGCTAATAAAGAGACAGTAATGCTGCCCCAAGCTTCTCTTGTGCTCTGTCATCTGACATCACATGGCCCAGCCCGGGAGACGCATGGAGCATTACCGATTTAGTCATCACCAGCTTCCAGTCAGCACCACAGAAGATGTTCTGTTAGTATAGCTCCAATGGGGCATGCTGTAAAATTCCAGATATCACTTCTTTAGTAATCCTAGTCAGTAAGCAGGGTTCTCAAAAGGTCCAGTATTTGCACCGGGCTCTTAAAGCTTTAGATACGCAACTGGCTGTGGTATACAGTTCCTTATTCTTATCTTAGAACAAAAAGGTCAATATGTCTAGCACACACAGTACAATAGAAGTATGTGATTTATTGCTGCCTGGAGGCACACATGGAGTTAAAAAAAGTGTGACTAAACAGATATGGTCATACACAGTGTCCTATTTCCTCCTTCTATTGTATGGCCAGGAAACTTCATTCATGTATCAGTCATTCTCATCCCTCTACTGGATTTGTATGCAGTCACAGACCTAGTGCAGCATGACTAACAAGCCTTACGAATAATAATAGGAAGCTCTGCAAAATGCAAGCAAAAAACATAACCTAGCCAGGAATAGCTTCTGAATCTGAAACTTGGCAGCACAATTTGAAAAAAAGCCACTTCACAAAAAAACAATCACTCGACAAATTCATGGCATTAATGAAACGGAGAATGGCAGCCTGGTGCCCTGAAGCTGTTGTGAATCGGTCGGGGCACTCACAGTATACAAGCCGATCTATATAGTCTGCTAAAGCTGGCCATACACCTATAGATTATCTGCAGATTTTCTATGGTCAGATGAAAAAAGTGCAACAGATTCCCCCATCTACGCTAAACTGTGTGGATGGAGGAATCTCCCACTGGCCCAAGCTTCAGTATCTTGCTAGTCGGCCCAGCTGGCTGTCAAAATACCTGAACAATGCCTGCATCCAATCAGATTGTTCAGGTATTTTCAGAACCAGCGGGGTTGACTTGCAGATACTGAAGCATGGCTCAGTGGGAGATTCCTCCATCCACACAGTTTAGCGTAGATGGAGGAATCTGTTGCACTTTTTCATAGGGATGTTCAGATACCAAGTACCGTGCTCGGTACAAGTACAGATACTTTTCCAGCTCCAGGACTAGACTAGAGAAAAATAAAATAAAAAAAAGTTAGGAGGCAGCTGTAATTTTTAAGGAGCATACAGAGCTCCTGGGATTTGTACATGCCCATTTTAATGCATTATTTAAAAAAACATATATATGCACTATATGGTATTGGATGCACCAATACCATTTTTCCAAGTACTGATTCATTTTTATAGACTAATGATTTCAGGACAGTGGTGGAGCGCCAGAGCCAGGTCCCAGCTGCAACCACTGCAACCCTGGTAGTTCTCATGAAAATGCCGAGTATCGGCACTGGTATCTGAACATCACTACTTTTTCCATCTGACCATAGAAAATCTGCAGATAATCTATAGGTGTATGAGCAGCTTTACAGCATCTATGTATAAGAAAGTATATAGGACATACCTGTTCAGCTTCTAAACTCACCTCATTTACATTATTGTTTAATATTGCTGAAGGCCAAGGATCGGGCGAATATATCTTCTTTATTCTGTTCACTAGACGATAACAATTGGTTAACCCTTGCAGTGCAGGGTAGCCCCAGTGCAAGGGTTTACTTTTAAAAATCCTGTCTGCTTAAATGCTGTATTTTAGCAGCAGGCTAGTGAGTTGTGGCAGTTCTGGCACATTGCTGGAGCTGACACTGTTTACATTAAAAAAAAAACAAAAAAAAACAACTTTATTGGTAGTGTACAATGCGTACACTCCATTCGGGTCCCATGTGAAAAAATGCTATCTTTTCACAGCACACCTGTGTTGTGGTGTGAACAGGGCACATAGAAAACAATGGTTTTCTATGTGTCCTAGCGGTTACCTGCATTGATCTGATGCGGTAAAACGCAGGTCACCCCTATATGTGTGGACTAGGGTTGCCACCTTTTCTTCAAGCCAAACCCGAACACTCTAGCGACGCGCAGACATTTTTTGGGGAGAATAAGTCGTAGCTTATTCATATGTACATAGCGCTGCCCATTCATACGTAAATATCACAGTTGAGACTGTTTTCAGTGGGGGGCCAGTAGCCCCTATCTTAATTTTGGTTGTCCCTGTCTGCTTGACATCTTGTGTCCGGGTTTCTGATGCCATGAAACCCGAACACAACATTCAAAACCCGAACTGTCCGGGTGAATCCTGGACAGGTGGCAACCCTAGTGTGGACAGGCACTGATACCATACAGACAGAATCTGAAACAGTTGCCTTTCCGATTCTATCTTCTACAATTTTGAAAAATTCCCCCCATAGTTTTTTCTCGTAGTGTAAGGCCCCGTTCACATATAGCGACATACCTTTTGCAGCGGATCCGCACGGCCGGGATAGCGCGACTTTCGGGGCGACGTTCCAGCGACGATCCAGCGACGGTAGCGCGACCTTCCCCGTCGGGCTCCATAGAAAAAAAGTAAAATCGCGCAAAATCCGCCGAAAAAAGGGTCCGGTAGAAGCGACTTGCGACCGCGACGAGCGACGCGCGACATGGAGTTAAGACAGCTCCATTGAATAACATTGGCCGGCGACTTCTCGCGATATCGCGGCGGAAATCGCGCGACAATTCGCTATATGTGAACGGTGCCTAAGGGCCTGCTCGACTTCCCATTGAGTATATATCTATCAGGTAGGCCAGGAGTGGGAAAACTCCAGCCCTTCAGATATTGTGGAACTACAAATCCCATGAGGCATTGCAAGATTCTCACAGTCACAGGAATTAGTCCCAGAGACATATGCATGATGGTATTTGTAGTTTCACCACAGCTGGAGGCCTGGAGTTTGCCCACCCCTGTGGTAGGCCTTATCGGAGTCTCAAAAGTCAGTCTGCCCTTCAGAACATCACTGTATATAAAACAACACACACTATGTTCTTACAGCCGACACATACAAAAATGGTGAAGGGTGATACAGGCAGTTGGCTTAAAGTGACCCTGTCACTAGCTGTAAGGAGATAGACCCTGTAAAAGACAAAGTGGAACATTTATCTGTCTGGCGAGTGGCAACCCCAAACCTTTGCTCGGTTGCTGCGTTACTGGCACCCATGATATCTGCACTTTCGGGTGTGTTGGATAGCATGTCTCCGTTGAACGCTGTTGTTTTACATGCTGAATGTTGCTATAGCATGCAGTAAGGGTCAGCAGGAGGAGCCACTGTCACCATTGGGGGGGGGGGGG
>NW_017307012.1:832191-833958 GCF_000935625.1 Nanorana parkeri
AAAAGAGGGAGGGCGGGCGCACACGCGCCCGGTGTGGGGGGGGGGGGGGGGTAATATCACCTTGCCCATGAAGTGTCCCCTTACATTGTGTCTGAAATGAGCATTCCTGACTACCACATGCCACCTTTCTGGCTCTCTCAAGGCTCCTTGCAACTACACAGCCAATGCTAAAATGGGGTGTGTCAGCAACCTGGGGAGGGTTGAGGTCACTCCTATGGGGACTAAAGGTGGCCATACACCTGACAACTATTGTACATCTTTTTTTTGTCTAGACATCTCGCTCTCATTCAATTTTTGCTCGAACAGCCCCTGATGTACAGACCAATGTACCCTGTTTCCTACCTACCCCAAAAGTAAGACCTAGTACTATTTTTGAAGATTCCTGTAATATAAGACCTACCCCGAAAATAAGACCTAGTTTGGTGGTAGCATGTGAGGGGGGAACTTGCAGGAGAGATGGTATCAGCCTGCAGGGACATACAATATTAAGGGGATGACAGGGGACTCCATCCAGACAGTGCAGTGACAGGGAGCACTCCAGTACCATACTTCACCAACTGCTGTGCCCCTGAAGGCACTGCTTAATGTAATGGTACTGTACTGTATTGTGTACCGGTAAATGGTACCGTACTTTACCACGCTGTCCACTGTCTGATGTCCCCATTGTTGCACCGCTGGTACCACTATCCCTGGTGGCAAAGGAAGCCGGCGCTGTAGAAAGCAAGGCTGCAGCGGCGGAGGGAGCAGAGTCACATTAGCCGATATTCCTCTAGAGCGCCGGTTACTGTGACAGGCGGAGTGATACCAGATAACTCTGGATTGTTGTACATGAATAACTTTAGATTGTTGTACATTTTGTTGCACATAAAAAAAAATAAATAAGACATCCACTGAAAATAAGACCTAGTGTTGTTTTTGGGGGCAAAAAAAATATAAGACAGTGTCTTATTTTCGGTGAAACACAGTAGTTCGCAATTAATGTTCGTCAGCACCACTAACTGGTCGATTTTCGTCGATCGAAAGGACAGATTTTCGTTTGAGCAGCTTTCATTTTGAGATTTCTGTTGAACAAAAACGCCACTAAGCCGTTAATTTCCATTCAACTCGACAAAAAAATGTCTAGCCTGCTTGAAAGACAAACATTTTTCAAGCAGATTTTTGGACGAAAATGCGATCGCAGATAATTGAAAGGTGGTTGGGCACCTTAAGTGTGCTACTGATTGGTTGCTAGGTCCGGGCACTGTCACAGGGTAGCAGGTCACATGCTCCCTCCATACACGGAAGTGCCATGCATTTTCCCTGGCTGCAGAGGAGCAAAGAGATGGCGTGCAGTTAAGGTGAGTATAAGGAGGTCAGGGGACGCGCTTTGCAGAAACAAAGAAGAATATTATGTAGTATCTAGCTGCTAAAGATGGATACACACATGCTACAATCTGATTGTACAATCCACAGGATTCACCAACAACTGGGTAACAGTGTAAAAAGTCACCTAAACAATCCACAGATTTTGATCCAGGCAGGTAGGCTTTTGCACTATATAGTTGTAAAATCTAAAAGGAGAATATACCATCAGATTGTAGGGTATGTGCCTAGCTTAAAGCAACCTTATCACGAGCATACAAAATAAAACATCCTGCCTGGAAATGAAGCCTTTTAATACCTACCTGCACTCACTGCACCACTGTTCTCCTCTGTATTCAAAGGATACGGCTGGCCGAAGATTCCTCTGCATCCAACACCCCCCCCCCCCCCCCCCCGGAGTGGCAG
>NW_017307012.1:834112-850824 GCF_000935625.1 Nanorana parkeri
CCCCGCCCCCCACCCCCCCCCCCCCCCCTCCCGAGAGTGTCAGACACCTGGTCCCTCTCTTACTCTGTAGTTTCTTCTGCCTACCCCTACCTCACTATAGGACTTGAAAGCTGGCGGAAGGAACCATAGTGTGCAGCAGGGGAGCAGGCATCCAACACACTGTCAGATGCAGAAGACTCTTCAGGAAGTTATATCTGGTGAGCAGTGGTGGGAAAAGTTGGACAGGTAAGTATTAAACAGCTTCTTTTTAAGGCAGCATAAAAAAAAAAAAACTTCTTTAAAAGGGCCTGTTAACACCATGGAGTTGTGTTCAATGCACAATACCATAGCACATAGCAACAACAAGCATACATAGAATGCGTTACCGTGCGCTAGGTATATTGTGTCACCCCGCCGTGGTGATGGACGCCGGCAGAGAGAGGAGGGGAAGTTCACACGGCAGGATGAGGTATGCCGCCGCGTCCCCTCCTTTCTGTCATTTTGATGTCACCACTCCACTGCGGGCCGCACACCCCTTGTGATGCCACTGACCTCCCGTTGGCCATGCGTTATAGCGCAACGTGCAGTACTACAATACTGTACATTGTGGTAAACAAAAATAATTGTGCATGCACTACTTTCTTACACCACAACAGACAGCATTAAAGGACCACTCATGTTGTACTGCAACACACAGCTGCCGGGAGGTGCGTTGGGTTGCCAAAGCTAACCCAACGCAAATCCCCCGCCCGCCCCCCACAGGCTTCTGTTTCTTTTTAAATTTAGTGCGGCTGTGCAATGCTCCAGCTGCACAACTGTGTCATTCATTCACAGGATTTGTGAATGACAAGACTACAAATCCCATCTGCTCTTGCAGAGAAGTGCGGTAACATCACTGGTCTTGTAGTCCACTGATAACTTATTTCCTTCAGCTCCATAACCTGAGGTCTGTACCTTGGTACGGAACTGGGGCTGGGAGAAGAGTCTGCAAGAACCGGAGTATTGTACCCAGGATCCACTGACTTGCAATGCTTTGCAGGTTCCAATGCGTTATTTTCTTTTTGCAATATGAGTGCATTTATCATTTTTTGTAAAATTGGAGCATGCCTTTAAAACCTTACACCTAAGCAGCCTGACTACAGTAAAGGAAAAAAGTAGTGTGCAAAGTACAGCAACCAATCAGAAACTGCCATTCACTAATCTGATTTAAAGTGAAGTCTGACCAAGTACAGTAACACACACTGCTCTTTGCACTGCTTTATTAAATACGCCCCTATATGTACATAGTGCCTGTACCACAATCAATAAATCACTCAGACCAGACATCTGTAGTAGTAAAGAAATAGGAGCCAGTCATCCCTCTTGGGGTATTGTGACATCACTGGACTGGAAATGCAACTTCCTTATCTATCCCTGCAGCCTATCTTCTGTGCACGCTGTCTCTGATTCCACGCCAGATACAGTTCTTGCTAGACTGCCCTTTCTTCCTTATTAGAAAGAAAAAAAGAGACTGTTTTGTGTGATAGAGGACTACACCCCTGAATAATGCCCATGCACATAAACTGATAGAAACCTTGTTTCATTCCTTCACTTGAAAGCTTAACAAGAGGGGGTCGGGAGGGGCATTTAATTCAATCCATGGCCATTGTACATGGGTGTCAAAGCCAATCAAGCAGTCACTGTCAGCAGAGCAAAATGACAGAGGGCTCTCATCCTACAACTAGCGGTACCATCTCTCTCGTAGGCCCTCCCTTGATTTTCGAAGGCTCTCAGTACAGTGCCAAATAACGGAATCTAAAACACTATAGCCTCATTTGTTTTCCCGCTGGAATCCAGACAGTAAAGCCCGGGAGGCATCAAGTTTCCAAAATTTCTACTTGAGCTGGTTTGCATTAGAACATCCGAACCACCATAAGAATGACATTAGCGCCAGGCACAGCTGCTGCAGAACCTCATGAATATACTCGCAGTCTGAGAAACACAACGTTTTGTAAATTCAATCAAATTGTCTGCAAATAACGCCCTTATTTGAGCTCCGGCATGGCTATGACCTAAGCAAGCCAGACCCCCCCCCAATGAAAAAGATCATTATCACTACATTTTAGAAACAAGATATCTGAATGCTGCATCTGGATTTTTCACTTACATCTGGAACATGACCTCATTGAGGAACACGCCGTCCACCAAAGCCACATATTCATCCAACAAGGTTCCTTTTCCTTTGACCAGAACTCCGAAAGTCTTGATCTGGGGGGAGAAGGAGAAGAGAAGCCGTTATTTTAGGCATAGCAGCACATGGATCTGTTAGCGCCTGGCCCGGTGAAATAAAGAGGATTGCTTACCCAGCTCACCAGAGGGCTGCTCATAAAATTTTCCAAGATGGGAGTAAATATATCACTCTCCATTTTCTACAAGAAATAAAAATATATATAATATAATCCTTTCTAATTTTCCCGAAAAAGCAATCCCCCCAAAAATAAGGGATTCTTATAGCACAAGGCTCATCCAGCATCCGGCATGCAGCAAAGCCATCAGATGAAATCAGAAGACAAGGGGAATAAATAAATAGAATCCCAACATTGGAAGCACTTGTAGGAAGAAGCGTCAGGGTTCAAATGTGATCTTCCCCCTGCAAAATAAGCCACATTGTAATGATAGAGGTCCTGGATCCCCTCCCTCCAGTCTCTGCAGTGGAGCAGGACTAGGGTCTGCATGCAGCATTAGGAGGAGGCATCATCTGGAGGAGACTGTGCAAGGGGGAGGAAAAGGAGGGGTGGAGGGAAGGCAGACATGACTCCAGCCTTCAACAGCTCTTAAAGGGAAGAGGGGGAAAGGAAAAAAAAAAAAAGGAAGATGTAGGCAAGCGCAGTGGAGCTCTCAGCACATCCACTGTATAGTGTGTGAAGCCATGACTCCTCCTCTATCACACTGCTCGATACTATAACAAGCCATTGCAGTTAGCATGTGCAATAAAATAAAAATAAATCAGTGTATGCAAAATCTTTATTTTTTACACTGGATTTTAAATGACAGACATTACCACCCCTGACTCCCTCCTCCCTTTTTACTGTGAGGGATGCAGACCCACAAGCGTGAAATCTCTGCTTCCCACCTCTGTGAATGTCATTCCTCCTCCCTGGCATCCCATGTGCCATTAGTTTGCATTATTCCCTTTGCCTGCAGCAGATCTGTGTCTGCCCTCTCACCTCATGTGAGGTGGACAGGGAAAGCGGGGTGTCACTTAAGCTGGAGCCCTTTTTAATTGATGAAGTGACATCTTCCCTGGGCGCAAAAATGAAATTGCAATATGAGACAACCTCCCCCCTTGTAAGTCTCACAGGAGGATGTGTAAAAATAAAGGAGGAGGGGAGTGGGAATGATGTGTGGAACTGGTAGACTGAACAGAGAAAATCTCAGTTTTAGTAGCCCTGAGCAGGAAAAGCCTTTTTTTTTCATATACCCCTCCCCCAAAGATGATCCAGATCTACACCTCAGCCATCCTGCAGTACATTAACCCATTCCCTGATTGATCCTACTCCCAGCATTCATTTCCTGGTTGACCGCATGACTGCAGAGCCCACAATCACTTTACCAGTTCCCCCGACGTTAAAGAATCTTTATTAACCACATTTCTTACAAAGAGCAGTGACAGAAGTGAAAACAATATTGTTACTGAGATTTCCAGAGATCCAATATATGACTGAGACTTCCAAAGATCAAATATAATACTAATATGTCCTGAGATCCAATATATTACTGAGATTTCCAGAGATCAATATATGACCAATATTTCCAAAGATCAATATATTACCAATATTTCCAGAGATCCAAGATATGACTGAGACTTCCAGAGATTAAATGTAATTCTAATATGTCCAGAGATCCATTATATTACTGATATTTTCAGAGATCAATATATGACCGATATTTCTAGAGATCCAATATATTACCGATATTTCCAGAGATCAATACATTACTGAGATTTCTAGCAATTCAATATATTACCAATATTTCCAGAGATCAATATATTACCAATATTTCCAGAGATCCAATATACTACCAATATTTCCAGAGATCCAATATATTACTGATATTTCCAGAGATTCAAATATATTACCAAAATTTCCAGAGATCAATATATTACCAAAATTTCCAGAGATCCAATATATTACTGATATTTCCAGAGATTCAAATATATTACCAATATTTCCAGAGATCAATATATTACCAATATTTCCAGAGATCAATATATTACCAAAATTTCCAGAGATCAATATATTACCAATATTTCTAGAGATCCAATACATTGCCATTTTCTTCAGAGATCAATTTATCATCAATATTTCCAGAGATCCAATAATTCCACATTTCTATTTACCAAAAGTTTCAATATAGGGCCTCGTTCACATGGACATGCACAGCCGTCCAGCATGCACGTCCATGCAGAAACCTGAGTCCGGGAGGGACATACATCTCTGTGACAGGACGCAGCTGCACACAGCTAAACATGCCAATCCGCACACGTACATAAGCATGCCCTTGGACGCAGTCTGCATCCAAGCCCGTGTGCATCTGTGCCAGTACCGATGTGTAAGTTTGAGTCAGCAACTCAGCATGCAGCTGCATCCTGTCATAGAGATGCACAGGCGTATGCACGCGGCAACACCTGTCCCTGCAGGGTGTAGGTTTCTGCACAGATATGCACACTATGCGGCTGTGCCCGTCCCTGTGAATGAGGCCTAAACCTTTATTTTTAGATATTTTTGATAAAATCATAAAATGCTTTGTAGCCTTCCATGTTGAAGTGCTGTTATCACACTACTGTATATAACTGTAGATGCTAAAGTGTTTCATCCCAGCAGAACCATCTGCGTTGTGGTAACATGCAGTCAAACTCTATGCCCCTTTATACATTTCAAGGATATTATTATTCTGTATATATTATTATTATTATTATTGTTTATATACATATAAATATAGATGTATAATATGCAAATATTATGGGTTTCAACTCAACAGTGCCATCTACAGGATCATTTGTTAAACAGAGGACAATGGGGAACATGTGAAAAACTTTCGAGGCAGTTTCTGTGTTTTGGGTATTTTCTTCTGCGTTGCTGTAATTGATAGTAAAACTCTGTGCTCCTTTATACATTTCAATGCTATTATTACTATATACAGTATATATATATGTAATTGTAGAATGTGTTTAACTCATTAGACATATGAAAAATTTGCACAGGCAGTTTCTGCACTTCTACGTTGCGGTAAACCACTGTGCACCATTACACGACTTAATGGAAACCTGTATTTTGCTAATTCAGGCCAAAGTAACAGCTTCTCTGGGTTTTTTTGATAGTCCACCCCCTTTGCCAGGGGTACTTCCTTTCTCAGTGTCCCCCAGTCGCAACCTTCACAAACTTGTGCAAGTGACTTTACATATTGGGGAGCATGTTACACTCTCTTCTTCCTCACACATTGCAGTGATGGGTGCCAGAGGCAAATAGGGAACATGCAGAAAGTGTGTATCTATAAAGGGTAGGACGGGATATAAAGCAAAGCTTGTACCCTGAATGAGTAAAATACAGGTTTTCTTAAAATTTCAGTTTTGACTGGAATGCACCTGTACTACTTTTTATCTTTGTTGTTACAATTTATTGTCTAATTCAGTGGTTCTCAACCTGTGTAACCTCAGGACCCACATTTGTCCTTGGCCATTAAGTCATGACCCAAGTTGCACTGCACTGGAACGCAGGGCATTACGGGCGATTGAACTGTGGGTGGGAGGTGCGTTTGGGCTGCCATTCAAATGAATGGCAATGCAACACACCTCCCACACCAGAATACGCGGTAGGTGCAATTTTGTGTGGCACAGTGTGTTAATCGCATGGGACTGTGCGATTAACGCACTGTACTAGTGTGAACGGGCCTCACAAATACTAACAGACACACACAAGCGCAGACACAATCTCACACGCTCAGAGATTCTCACTCACACATACACACTACAAAACTTTTTTTTTTTTCTTTTTTTAAAGTCCACCCAGTCTTCCTATCTTATGGGAACTGGTGTAGATCCTCAGCCTAGGGTCCAGTGTGGGCTGCTGTGCTGTGATGGAGCTCCATCCATGTGTGAATTGCTTGTACAGCTCCCTTGCATGCCCTGTAGAGGTGTGGGGAGCCAGAATGTGACATCACTCCGGTCCAGGCACCTCTACAGGGCACGTAAGAGAAGAGAGCTGTAAGCAATCCACGTGTGGATGGAGCTACCTTGCAACCATAGCGCCATCCCACCCCACCTCAAGCTGGCACTTGGCACCGGGCAGCATATTTCAAATGGCTGCTTGGTGTGAGAACTGACAGTGCTGCGCTAGGGGGAGACTCAGAAGCCTCTCACCTAGAAAAGTGGAAAGCATGCGGTGACCCACTGAACACAGGGTTGCGACGCACGTTTGGGTCACGATCCACCAGTTGAGAACCAAGGGTCTAATTGCCTCTGTGATAAAAGAGACAATTGCTGAAAAGTTTTTATTAATAGGATAGTTAATACTTAGGAGCAGCCTTGTTCTAGGCACCAGCATCACACAGGATTAGATCTTTTTGACTCAGTCTCGATTCACACTTGCCATATGTGCGCATTGACATGCGATTGCAGTAAAAACGGGTGACAGGATTGTGGTGCCATTGCTTGTTAATGGCACCCCAAACGCGGCCAGTAAAACATGCATCTTTGCCCACGCGTTGTAGAAGAAATAGTCAGCAGCAAACCGAGGGTACACTTTATAGCTCCGTCTGTATTCTACGTCAGGAAAACATGGTATCACGTGTAAATGCAACGTTTTGGAACCTCATGCGGTCCCTTCATTGGTTCAGAAACATTGTTTTTGCATGTGATACAATGTTTTTTGACGTTGAATAAAGACAGAGCGATAAAGTGGACCCTTGGTGTGCTGCTGACTATTTCTTCTGTGCCATCCACAGGTCACTACAGCACCCACTGAAGCACTTTAAATTGGATCTAAGGTCTGGAGTCCAATGGGGCATATTCACATTCGCCCATGCCTTGACGTGTGCAAAAACGCATGGTCAAAAAAAGTGTGAGGCTCGCAATTCAAATTGCTGCATGAGCTTCTTTGCTGCGTTTGTTGTGCGTGGGGCAGCCCATTGAAATGATGGGGTGACATGTGGCAAAACGATCACAAATGCGATGTGCAATCACATGCGTGGAAGCTTAAACCTGTGTGTCACATGCTCGGGTCTTTAGAATACACATACAGTATAGTAAGAGGCAGCTAGAAGAGGCACAAGCTTTTTTCTGTAAACCCCTATTATCTCCTGATTTTCCTTTAGAGAGACACTAGGGTGCCCCTGCTGCCATCTACAGGGTGCTGTCAGAATAACCGTTATTGATAAACATACTTTGTAGAAGGGCTTTGGTGAGACCCAAATGCAAAATCTTTATAGGATTCCCAGCATATATATCCTGCAAAGAAAGAATATATATATTTTTATACTGCGTCATTTTACTGTTGCTATTATTGCTTTGAGAAATCATTATCTATCTCAGGAGGTCATCAATTTATTAAAAAGCCTGCCTTTATTAAACACATTTCGGGGGAATTTATCAAAACTGGAGCAGACAAATTCTGGAGCAGCTTTGCATTTCAACCAATCAGCTTCTCCCTTTCATTTTTAAACCTTAACGGAAAAAACTGAAGAATGCAGCTGATTGGTTGCCATGGGCAACTGCTCCAGATTCTGTCTGCTCCAGTTGTGATAAATCCCCCCCTTGAGGGCTGATTTGTAAAAGCTATAAAGAGCTAGAGGAGCATATGAATTTACTATGCTCCTTGGCTCCACCTAGTGGCTGTAATGCTGTGTAAGCGGCGTTTCCCAGATCTTCCCCGGACAAAGGTTTTATAAATTAGCCCACAAGTAACGAGTTTTGTGGCCGACCACCACTTCTTCAGACATATGGGTTGACGTAAACTTGTTCTCAGCTGGCTTGGCACCTCTGCCATCTGATGGATTTTTGGGGTTTTACACTACACCATTATTACACCACTCCTATGTTCACAAATTTGGGCTGGATTTAAGCTACCCCAGGGCATTTAAGTGCAACTACTTTTTTCCAAAGACCTACAAAGAGATAGATGTATTCTCCTCTTGCACATTTTTATTGTTGACTACACCACCTATAAGTTCCCCTGCAGCCTCACCAGATGTCATCCTATTTTGCCATCTATTTCACCCCTACTTATATTTTTCAGTGGTAATGCTGCACCAGAAAGTGTCTCCTACCTTTTCTCTCATTTATTTCTCAAGCAAGCCACTCATGCATCTGCAATTTGAGGGACAGACATATTTAAGATGTTACCCTTTATGAGCTATGCCATGGCAGCTGCAAAATGATGCCCCCCATTATACAAGTATAAGATACTTCCCCTACCTTGGTCAAAACAGCAAGGAGTTCTGCTCTGCTTTCTCTGAGGAGTAGGTAGTAGGTGGCAGGGTAGGAGCCTCACTCATTCAAGTAGTGTTGGGGCAATGGAGGAGGATTGGTACTCCTGACACTTAAAGTGACATTTGACTCTGTCCATAAAGGGAAAGGGGTCACTTAATTCACCCCCTCCCAGCAGCACACATACACCTCTGGATAGATTCCCAACAAGCTAAGTAAATTGTGGCAATAATGAGCATATCTGCTGTAGCATTCATGTGTGTGTATTCACTGGCATAGTTTTGATATGTTGATTGCACAGACATTGCTGAAAGACTTTTTAGTTTAGATAAATTGGTAATATTTGAGAGAGTGGTATAATCTGGTGGCCTATGGTTGGTACTGTGGTCTTGTTGAGCTGGGGACTTTGAACTCTTGAGGAACCTATCTGAATGGTTGTTGCATTTTATAGGTTTGCTTTGCTGGTTTCTCCCCATAATCAAAAGATCATACTAGTAGAATAACTGGTGTGTATTTGTTTGTTAGTGTAGTGCTCACCTCTGAAGGAGCCACCAGAATAACCCGGGTCATCACTAGTTGTCTAGGGGTTTTGGTCTTCAGCTGCCCCATTAGCATTTAACAGCCCTTTTTCTGGTGCCCACAAAGCTGATATCAGCCCCAGAAGTAGAATGCTGAATAACCTTTATTAACATCTGCACACTGGGGAGAGAGGGTATAGGGAACCTAGACATCCAGGATGGCACAGACATCCGTTCCAGACTCACCAGTCCAACTCAGTAATCCAGGGTAGATCCATTCGTAGCATAATTGAATAGGAATTTGAGTAATAGATGAGCAGGGATGAGCACAGATCCTCAGCAGGAGAGACACCAGACTTGCTCCTGAGGTCCACTACGTTCCAGGCACCTCCAGCAGCCATCAGCTTCCCTGGTTCTCCTCCTCTGACAACAGCACAGGCCTCCTCCAATACTTAAGGCCTAAAAAACACTTCCCGTACTCGAGCATCCCCACCCCCAGGCCTGAGGCCTAGTCTGGGGGGTGGCTGAACAACACCCCAACCTGGACTAATTCATAGCTGGCACCCGACTAGACTGAGCACATGGCAATTCCCTCCATTATATGTACCCTATCCCAGCATGCAACACTGGTTGAGAGAAACCCAGTGATTGGCTGGTGAATTGCACATACACTCTTAGTGTCCCTCATTGGCTGTCCCACACTACAGTAAAGTCACACTACCCAGGTAGGTACAATCAATGCCAGACACCTGAAAACAAGATAAATGCCAACTATAATCCAGGCAGACTGTCTACAGCTCTGGCAATCACTAAATTTCTTGTAGTCACCTCACAAAAGGTGATGGGGCTAAATTAGTAACACATTGCCACATAACCATGGTGATCTTTTTTTGTGCCCATGTGCACATTTATTTTTGTACCTTTTCATATAGACAATGGAAAACCCTGCAAAGAGAACAAAATAAACCACTTGATAAATGCTTCTTAAAGTGTGCTGCCACAGAAACCTGGTTTATTATTTGTCATTCATTATGTTTTGGTTTCTTCCTTTAGAATTCGTTTTGGTTTTTCCCTCGCTGTGTAAGTAGGGCTTTTAGAGAGTAAGGAGGCTCTGAGTTCGGAATTACTTTTCACCTGCAAGACAAACCCAGGGTGTGCAGATGTGCAGGTGGACCCACCCACAGCCGGATTAAAAAAAAGTCAGCAACCTGTCAGGCGGTGATGTCACAAGAGGGGCGCGGGGGGTGCAGCCCGCATTTGGGTAACACCATTAGAGGGGTGACACCAAAATGACTGGCAGTCATTTTGGTGTCACCCCCCTCGGAAAAGTCGGGCACCCGGTCATGGACAGAGCGCCCGACAATTTTGGGAGACAGGAGGGGACCCGGCGACATACCTTATGCCGGCAGGTATCAATAAGATCGCCACGCATGCACGATGACATAATCGCACACGTGCGTGGTGACGTCACTACGGGGTGTCACCCGTTAACCGCTCCGGGACGCCCCTGCTGTCAGGGTTGTAACACGGGTGTAACATGAAACATGGTATTAAAGATAAAACTTTAATTTTGGTAGACATATTGTGGTAGCTCACAACAATAAACAATCTGGTATTATGTAAGTTGACTCAATATTTTTATTTTGACTGCAGACCTTTTTTAGACTTAAGACGAAAAAAAAAAATGTCAATGTTAATTTTATTTGCAAGGATTTTTTTACATTGCAGATTTCTCGATTCTTCTGTAAAGGACACATACAGTACCATTTCACTACTATCTTCCTCACAATGGAAGAAAAGGAAGTTCTAAGTGGGGGAGGGGGTTGGGGGTCTTTCTGCTACAATCACATGATCAGTCCTGTTGCTGCAGTAAGAGAAAAGGTGCAGGAATAACAGAAATGTAATTACATGAGCAGGAAATAAGAAATGTACTGAACGCCTCCATAACTTATTTCCTACTTCCTATGTATTTGGCCTTCTGTTCTTTTTTTTTTTTTTTTACAGGATGGAGTTGTTATTTCCACACCCGGCTCACACTCTGGGTTCCCCTTTTTGTCCGTGTTATCACCAGGATCTCTCGTGGGTTGCCATATTAATAGCAATTGTCTCAAGATTGTTTAATAGCCAATACTCTGTACTATACATTTTGGAGGGAGCAATGCAATTTTCACTATAGAATTTTCTTTTGAACAAAAGTAGAATTTATTTTGTTGCAAGTTCCAACCATCTGTATGTTGAATGTATATTATAATTGTTTTTAAAACAATCTGGATGTATTCCTAAATGCACAGAATATAACTAGATATTAACATTTTATAAGTATAAAAACACCAAAGATTGTTGATCCAGGGAATATCCGATTGCCTTATGGGATCAGGAAGAATGTTTTCCCTTGTAGGAGCAGATTGGACCATGTTATATATGATTTTGTTGCCTTGCTTCTTTCAACTGTGGGTACTGTAACTATGGGCATAGGGTTCTGTTTATGGAGGTTTTTCTATTTTTTTTTCTTTTTCTATAGGTTGAACTTTTGGTCTTTTTCAACCTATGTAGCTATACTACAGCGGTGTTTAACAACCTGTTTTTAGTCATGGCACCTTTTAAAAGTATATAAAATCTCAAGGCACCCCAGTCTAAAATGTGAAAAATTTAAATGTAAACATGTAAAAAACATTACGTGTGGCTCCTTTAAAATCGTTACCAGATGCTTATCTAAGATGAGGGTCTGGTATCGGTTGTAATGGCCCCCCATGTAAAAACACAAAAGAAGGGTTCCGCTTCACATCAGAGTCGCCTCCTTTTTACATGAGGAGGCCCCTTTACATCAGAGATCCCCCTTTCAAATCAAGTGTCCCACTTTACATCAGACGCTCCGCTTCACATCAGTAACCCATTTCACATCCACCCTCCTTTTTTACATCAGGATCCCCTCTTTCACATCAAAGCCCCCCTTTACATTAGAAGCCCCCCTACCCAATCAGAGCCATCCCTTACACCAGGAGCCCCTGTTGATATCAGAAGCCCCCCTATTACATCAGAAGCCACTTTCACATCAGCAGCCCCCTCCTTTCACATCAAGAGTCCCCCTGGTGGAGCCACACTAGTGCCAGTGCCCCCCTTTCACATCAGAGCTCGCCCTTCATATCAGAAGCCCCCTGTTAACACCAGGAGCCCTCTTGACATTAAAGTCTTCAGTCCCTGTGCCTTTGTGCAAACATTTTGAGACACCTCTGAGTGAGCCAGGAGGCAACCTGGTTGACAAAGGCTGAACTGCAAGAATACGAAAAAATAATGATACAAATGAAGAAAAGGAAAAGGACGGCACATCAGATGGACATGACAGATGACTGGGGGTGGAAGGATGAAATAAATTCTCTATAATGTGTGTCATACAGGTGCAGTTTACTAATCTAGCAGAATTTCAGGAAATGACTTGGCTGTTTGTCAGCTTCCACCACGTTAGGATTTTTACTGACTAAGGAAGGAAATAAATGTATTTAAAGCCCTGATGCCAAAATATCTACTGTGCGTATCTGCTGTGTTGAAGACTATACCCATATTAATGCTTATTGATGATGACAAACAAAATTTCTATATTTTGTAAGGATATCTACAATTGGGATGAACATCTACGGAACCTCCATTACATAGCAATGAATGGAGATACTGTGTCCATGAATGGAAGAAACAGAGCCAGGCCAGAGGTTGTGATAATGCTAGGCCTTCTAGTCTAGAAGATTTGAATATTAAAATATTATTTAAAGCTTATTTTTGAATGCAAGGTCTGTTAAATGCCTAGCTCTATCTTCTTGGCTTACTTTTTAGAGAAAATTCATGCCAGCCATCATACTCCCTACTTTTTCTAAACGGATACCATTGGAAGGTTTATTCACATTATGTGTAGGACTATTACCATGGTGTATATATGCATTTGTGCATTGTACGCTTATGTGGTATACATGCATACATTGAAATCTGATTTTTGACTCTTGTGAGTATTTTTAACTTTTGAATAAAGTTTTTTTTATTGGACATACTGCACTATAAATATCCCCATTTTTTATTGGACATACTGCACTATAAATGTCCCCATTTTGTATTGGACATACTGCACTATAAATGTCCCCATTTATTTTCCTTGAGAAATTTTTGGTCGCTTTCTGGACCACCTTTATGAAGAGACCTGAAGTGGAGAAGTTGCGGGGTTCTTATATCTGTAAAGAGCCGTAGGAGGTGGTGTTGCTGAACGTCTCCCACAGGGATTGTTGAGAGGTAGACCAACAATTGGATATACCCTAAGCGAGTTTACAAAGGCTATCTGGTGAGTGCGGACCTTTTCTGTTATTAAACGTGGAGCACTGAGAAGCACGGAGCACTTTAACTTCACATATGGACATATTGATTTTTTGAATGTTATTTTTTACTTTGTCTGTAAAGGACATTTATCATGACACTTTACACTTCATAGATTGTTGTTTATATGATTCATTTGGTTATAAGACATTTATTTATATACACATACAACTTATATACATCACGGGCTTGTACCTTTGCTGAGATTGTATTTCTTGTAGATATTCATAACTTTATTATACACTTGAGTGTAGTGGTTTCTGAGAGAACTGCATCAGACACAATGTCTAGATTTGTATCACATTTTTTATGGATCACTTACTCGAGCGCAGTGTAATTTGGACTTCAGACATCAAGACACAATACAAATTGGGCCCACTACACTGAGGCACCTTTTCCTGAGAGGCAAGAATAAGATTAAAATAGAAGTTTTATATTTGTGTGTGTGTGTGTGTGTGTATGTATATACGCAGGATTTCAACAATTTCTTGTAGGCCTAATTGTCTAAACTGCATCTCATATTTAGTTATGTAAAACAAAAGGCAATTTAAAATGTATATTTTCTACAAAAAAATTTAAGGAATATGGTACACATTGCATATGCAGAATTTCAACAATCTCTTTTTAGGCCTTAATGGCTATACCACTTCCCACATTTTAGCTTTGTAGTACAAAAATCAATTTTAAGATGTTCTGTTCCAACTGCTGCTTTATTCACTAACCTATCTCCATAGATCTCAATATGTCTGAACAGTATGACCACTTGCTGATTCAGAAGAATCCACAGACAGCTTAATTCTTCAATTAACTATCTCCATGATTATTAAATCCAATACAGTTTTACTGCACAATGTACAGTACAGAAGATGTTTTTCCAGCCTTTTGAAGTGTAAGAAGACAATGACTTTCTAAGCCGTGTGTCTGTGTGGAAACTATATTGAAAGTGAGGGAACAGAGAATGACAGGGAGGGTCTAGCTAGGACATAACTGACTTACAAAAAACAAGGGAAGATAGGGAATGTACTGAATCACACAATAAAAGAGGTGTAATGGTAAGCCCTACCACTAGGTGCCAGTAGACACCACAACATTAATAACATAAAATAATGCAATACATAACAGTAGCAGTATAACACATACATAGGCCTGCTTAAAATCTTTAGATTTCACAATATACGCACAACACAAATGAGTTCATAAACAGATAACTTGTCCTCAGGACCTAAAAGACATAAAACAGAAAAGAAAAACATGTAAACATGAACACAAGTCCATAGGGAAAGGTAATGTCTCAAATGAATCTCTTCATCTGAGGCCACAAGATGTCAAACCTCAGCTGACTCAATTGTTATCCAAAGCAGCCTTACTCAACCTGGGTGCAACAGCTTCCCGGGGTGCCTTTAAATTTTTGCACATGGGCACTGGAAAAGAAGAGTCTGCTGTGAAGGGGAATTGAGGACTCTGATGTGAAGGGGAAACTGAGGACTATGATGTGAAGTGGGCTCCTAATGTGAAGGGGGAACTCTGATGTGAAAGAGGGGGACCTCTGATGTGAAGGGGAGCTTCTGATGTGAAGAGTTACTGGTGTGAACAGGGGGTTTCTGACATGAAGGGGAGACTCTGATGTGAAGGGGGGGGGGGCTCCTGATGTGAAGGGGGATCCTGATGTATTGGGGGGTGCTTCTGATATTAAGAGGGGCTCCTAATTTGAAAGGGTGATCTCTGATGTAAAAGGGGGCTCCTCATGTAAAAGGAGGGGAGCTTCTGATGTGAAAAGAGGGGACCCTGATGCGAAGGGGCAGCCTGCAAAAAAGTTATGTTCGATGATTGGTGTAGACAACTCTGATAAGGTTTCTTTGATTAGGTTGTTAAGCGAATTGGTTGATAAGCGAGGTATATAGGAAATCAGTTCTAATATATAGTTCATTACTTAGGTTTGCATACTGTAAATACTAATTTACAGTGCAGTTTGAAAATGGGCTGATGAAGCCTTTGTTTTAATTGGGTGAAACATGTTAATGTAATTTCCGGAAGGTCCTGCCTACTCACTGATGCTGAACACTGTATCCAACATGTGAGAGTGCGAACTCAGAACATCACTCGCAGTATTTCAAATTATTCAGTACCCTCTAGTGTCATCAGTTGGTACTGCAACCGTAGCTTGTTCTGCATAGCCCAACATACAAGAGCTTGCATGGGTTGTTGAGGATTTTCATGCTTTCCCTGTGCAACTGCTGATTTCTTCAGCTGCAGCCCGCAGAAGCAGCTTTGACAGTTACTGTGTTTCCCCGAAAGTAAGACCTACCCCGAAAGTAAGACCTAGCGCTATCTTCAGGGATTTCTGTAATATAAGACCTACCCCGAAAATAAGACCTAGTTCGGTGGTAGCTCTTATGGTTAGCTCATGCATTTACATTCCTGCATTCATCAACGCAAGCAACACAACATAGAGCTAATTTACACAACATCACCTTGCAATTCATGCAGGGCTTTGCACAACACACCTGCTGGGTGTGTACACACTACAAAGGTGTCTAGATTCCACCAATAGATCATGCTGGGAGGGAACACACTACAGAGGTGTATACTTGTTCGTGGCGTGTTTATAAGGTTAGTAAATCAACCCCAGTGTCTTATTTTCGGGGGAAACACGATAATACAATACTTTGACTTTGATGAACAGTGTGGTTCCTCTTATGTAGAATACAGTCACACTGGGGAAATGGCACACGGCAGGGCTGCCCTTTGTCGCCTCTGCTGTTTGCCATTTCCCTAGAACCTTTCCTGGCCACGATAGCCCGCAACGTTATCAGAGGGGTACAGGTGGGACCCAAAGAACATAAATATGCGGCATACGCGGACGACATTCTATTCTACATTAGTAATCCGCGTATCTCCCTTCCAAATTTACTTTTAGAGCTAAAAGACTATAACAAACTGTCCAACTTTAAAATTAACCTTTGGAAATCCACAATTCTGAATCTGACTGTACCCATGGTTGAGGCTAGAACTTTGCAATCCCATTTTCCCTTTACCTGGCAGTCGCACAAACTGAAGTGTCTAGGAGTTAACTACACGCCCCGACTGAAAGACTTATTCAGGTATAACTACATGCCCTTATTAAATGAAATCCGAGCAGACTTGAATCGCTGGTCCCCTCAATACCACTCCTGGATGGGCAGAATAAATGCCATTAAGATGAATGTATTGCCGAGACTGCTCTTCCTCTTTCAGATGTTGCCCATGGGGGTCCCCCTCACCTACTTTGCCCTCTTGCGCTCACTGGTTTCTAGGTTTATATGGAAACGTAGTAGAGCCCGCATTTCATACACAACTTTGACTAGACCGAAATCTTTGGGTGGGTTCTCCCTACCAGATTTTCACAGGTATTACAAAGCTGC
>NW_017307013.1:0-33015 GCF_000935625.1 Nanorana parkeri
TCTGAAAACTCGTTAAATAAAGAATTTATAAAAAAAAAAAAAAAACTGAATTCAGCGAGTTTTATGATTATAATCACTCAATGTACTATATTTGTTATCATTGTTACTATGTTTGTTTGAAAGTTGTTGCCCCAAAAATTTAAACATGTTGCTTATACTAAAAATAATGTTATAAAAGTAATGAGGGGGGGGACCTGTTATTTAGTATTTTCTGCTTTCTTTTTTTTTTTTACTGTTATTATCATAGTGTATGTAAACCCTAACTGTTAAGGTCTTGTAATTTGCTTCACTATAGTCTGCTAAATATACAATTTAAAATATTTTGTTATATTTGTTCAATAAGTTAAAAAAATACCTCTTGATCCCATCAAAAATCCAGTGAGCTTCTTACTTCCTGTTATGAGCAGACAGTGCTACACTAACATCTCAAACATTATCTATCTGCTTGTGTTATCTTTGTGGACTACAGTACACTTCATGTTGATTTGGAGAGGAACTGTCTTTGACGTTTGTTGCAAAGTTTATGGGATTTTGAGCTCTGTTTATATGCTGAATGCATCACAGCAAGCTGTGAGTGCAATACCTTCCTTTTATTGATGTTTCAATAAACTGGTTTACACTATGAGTGTTGTACTTTTTGTTTTGTGGTGAAAAAACAATCTGCAGAACTTGGTTTGCTGGTACCCGGGGGAATCTCTGAATGTATCAGTCATCTACCAATCTGAAGGTGCAGGAAATACAAAAGGGTGTAGAAGATACAAGGTTTAATGGGATTTAGAAGTGTGTTAGGCCGATATCCAGTTTCTACTGCTAGAAGGGGGTGCACTGTAGTGGGTGTGGAGCAATGGTGGTCTGTGATTTTTTTTTTTATTCAGAAAAATCTCCTTATTAAAAGGATATAGTGGAATTGTATCCATTATCTATTTATTCATATTATTGTGGTTGCAATGGACTATTGTGGATCACTGTACTTTGTGGGCTGTATGCAATAATAATATGAAGCACTTTTTGGTTATATTTTTCCTTTATTTAATTTTATATGTGGGTTATTTTGAGTAAAAGAAAAAGTTTGATGCACCCATAATAACATATGGCACATAAAGCATGATATTTTTAATAGTTTTTGCACAATTTTTGACACAAACACTGTGCTTTTGTATATTTACATTGTTTTCACATTTTGCGTGGTTCACAGCAGCTGTTTTATGGATAGGGTTGTTTAAGGGAACACCAGAGAAGATTATTGGAATAATAATGCAGCCACAATGTTTAAATACTAGTAAGCTTCAATATATGACATTTTTGTTCTTCCATTTAGATACACTTTTGCTAATTTGATATCTGTATAAATTCCACAAAAAATCCAGGTTAAATCCACTCTTGTGCCAAGCAACAGATTATATGTTCGGCTTGAGTCTGTCCTTACAAATTCTATTTTGTTTATGTAGAATCAGATAGTGGTTTCCATGGCAACCATGAAATCGTTAGCTCAAGCTGTTTCATCCACAATGTTTTGCTTTCATACTTATCTTTAACCAATATAAACACAAGGAATATAGTACTTGGAAATATTTAAATAACCATTTCACATATCACTCAAATCGGAGTATTTAAAGAAAAATGTGCAAGGGTGTATTTATTTACTGCTGATGTATAGTTTGAATTTAATTTGCTGAAACAGTTAGCGAAATCGAGTATATAATTTCACAAACACAAATTTGTTCACATACATTCAATGTATACTAATTAAGGAATTCACTAATTTGAGAAAAGTTTAGTTAAAATGGCTAGTACAGAATAAATACATTTGCACTGCAAAAGTATATTTATTATTAGAATTCAAGGTGCAAGGAGAATAGCCTACCTACTCAGTTCTTCATCCTAGCATCCTCTGCCCCCTTTTGTTAATAATCTGATAAACCCAGCTTGTGATGCAGGAGAGTTTTTTCCAAACACACCCACAGTAGACTCCTTTCTTTATCTAACAAACAGAAAACATTAATTTAAAATGAATATGTCAATAAAATAAAGTTGTCCAAAAAATAAGAGTAGATACTCATCGTTCTGCATTGCTATAGGATACAGCAGTGATGTGAAGGATGGCGGTAGGAATTACTGAGCGTAGTGTTGGACACTGGAGATATACACTGCCGAGAAAGTGTGGGTTTCTAAAAATATTTCAGGAGATGATTATTTAAAAACGTAGTGGTGTTCAGCACCATGGACAGTGGAAGAAGTAAGTATGTACTATTTTTTTTTTTTAGCAGGGAAACGTTTCTGTAAAAATTTATTTTACTGAGAGGGTCGCTTTGAAAATATGTTAGTACTAATTATTGGTTTTAATCATATTATTTGTGTCTGCTTTAAACATGAAAGTTTAAATGTTACTGGTGATAAAGAAAGCAGAGACAGGGGCAGTTTCACATCATGAAAATGTTGAGAACTCTCTAAATTCTGGCTGTAGATTATAAAATATTTAGATTACTCAGATTACACAAAACTGAGTGAAATTTTGATTTATAGCATTAGTATCCCACTGGTTGGTATGAATTCTTGCCTTAAATTGCTCTTTAACACAAAGTTAGGGTTGATGCATTTTCTAACTGTAAACATAATACAATAACCTGCTAGAAAGTTTACAAAGAAAAGCCAAATTTGCCAATACATAACAGTTGCCTTCTTTGAAAATGCTTTAGCTGCTGTCACCATGTAATTGCTCTATAACTTGCCCATTCCAGTGACGGTTCTCCTAAAACTTGAGGCTCACGTCTTGGTTTTACCTTGGATGTCACAGCTGTGGCCGATTAGATGCAGCCACGTCTTTCAGCTTAACCCATAAAGGGGTGGCATACCCTGTAGATGGATGCCAATGCTTTTATAGGGGTCTCTTCAGTCATAAGCCTCCCTGTGCCTCTACTGCTGTTGCCTGGTCTACACAGCCGCTACTGTGGGTTCCTTCCATCCGTTGTTCCAAGTCACTAGCAGTGCTCCAGATATGTTCCATTTGTTGCTCCTGGCTGCTGGCATCATTCCAAATATATTCTATCCATCACTCCTGACCACTGGCATCATGCCTGGTACACTCCATCTGTCACTTCTGGCCTCTAGCTTTACCCTGGGTATGCTTCCATCTGTTCACCAATGGTCCTATAGCATCTTCCTGCTGTGTCTGCCAGTATCTTGAGAGGCAACCCGCTGGTATCCAAACTCCAGTGAGGGGGTCCCTGGTGAACACTGCCCATCCTTTAGATTCCGTGCCCCAGAAAACCCAGTTGTAGTCAGGATAGGGTCCAGTTTGCTCTGATTTCCTCAGTTATAAATAGTGTTAAACCATGTTGCATCTTCTGGCACCAAGATACTTCTTCCTATATATATTGAAAACAATTTAACAAGAGATGTTCCCATTACATTAATTAATCAATAAGAAATTATGGCAATATGGAAACTTATTATAACTGCAAACTGTCATAAAACCACAACCATAATTATTTGTGTTGTTTGCCACTGAAGAAGAATGGGGCATTGTTATCTCATGTTAAGACTTGATGGGGTTAAGTGAAAAAGTGGAGGACCCAGCATGTAAATGCAAAACCATAATACCATTTGAATTGCATTTGACCTTTTTTTTAATATGAACATTATGCTTGCATACACCTGTTGCAAGCTAAAGGTTTTTAAAATGCAGACATACCATTTCCCAAAGCAAAGGGTAGCAGGTTATTTGCCCCATTAACTGCACATAAGCCCATATCTGCATTAGCTGGATCTGCTCCTGAGCTCTGAAATTGTAAAATGCATATTGGTGTGAGGTCCTGCTATTTTTTGAGAAGGAGCTCCACTTTTATGGAGCCACTGCCGTTGAAGCAGCCCACCAAGACATGCTTGCCACCTCTATTCATTAGAAATGCTGTAAGAATCTTGAGTTGGATCCAAACAGAGGTCAGATGATTTAGAGTAATTGGTTTTTACTGGAGTCCCTGGTGAGGAGTTTGAAGGCTCGTGCAGCAGGCCCTCCCAAAATGTTATTTCTTGGATGGTCTCACTAATGAAAGATGCTACGTGCCATGTTGGTTTCATTTCCACTATGCGTGTGCATGCACACCGGACCTCCCTGCTGCTGAACCCGCCAGATGGCGTCAATTGTTGGAGGTGTGATCATAGGTATCAGTAGGTATATAACGGCAGCTCTCCCCTCTGCATTCTTCTCATACCACAGACTGGATGGATATTCAGGGTTAATGAAAGATGCAGACAATTTTGAACATCACGTACTAAATAGGCTCCTTATAGTTATATCCACATGGTTGTTTTTAATTGGACAAACTTACTAACTGTGATTATACATGTTTTGTATGTTATAAATAGGGCTGGCAGTTTCATCCCAATCAATATTGGTATTTCCCAACCAAGATCACTGGCTGCAGCCATTTGTGGAGGGCCCAACTGACTCTCAAATCTATAGCCCTGTATTTCGCTATAAGCTTAAACAACATATAGTCTGGTAGGTCCTGCTTGTTCAATTGACCTAATTATTCTTTTGAGACAATACTCAGACCACATTAAACATTCTTAATATTTGCCATGATAGGATTGGGGATGATCCTAGTCGAGTGTACCTGGACGCCCACCTGGTTGATCTGATGCATCGCTTCTCCTACCTGTGTGATGAGATAATCATGTTTTTGTTTCCTTGAGCCATGATGTAAGAGTTTACTGTGAGTCATAATGTATGTATATTCTACCCTGATAATTTGAATTCAGCATCGTTGATGTTACTGAGAATTATTTGTCAAGAGTGATTTACAGTACTTGTTTTTATATTATAGTATACGCCCATAAGCTCCTGAAGAAGCAGTGGTGATCGCGAAACATGTAGAGCAAGAGATATGCACCCTGCATGGAAACCCGTATGACTATTATTGATATACAACAATGGTATGTGCATAAGATTTATATATGGAGAATCAGGTGTAATGTTATGTTATAATGAAGAGGTGCAGGTCTATGTGAGGCATACAGCTCATAGATGTATGAGTAAGATTATACATGTTGATATTTGTATATTTATTATGTGATTTTTAAGACAAATTTAAGTGGTCATAGTGGTGAATAAAAAAATCAGTTGTTTGCTGCTTTCCTTTATCCAATGAAAGCCAGTAGCTATACAGGCTAAGAAAGAGTACCAGTCATTAAGTTGGCTCAAGGTCAACCAAAGGGTCATATTCAGCCAGTAGTTGGACAGAACTGCCCTGCAGTTGGACAGAACATGAAGCTATAAAAAGGGCCATCAATTCATGTGTGTGTGTGTGTGTGTGTGTGTGTGTGTGTGTGTGTGTGTGTGTGTGTGTATCCAGCAGAGGGGGACAAGAAAAGTAGTGCCCCGAAAGTGAACCATCGGGATTCTGAGCAGAGGAGAAATACTTATTGCCTGACTGGATGGGAGACTCTGACAAATACTAGTTCATATGCCTGGTGTGTGTCAGACTGAAAGAATATTTTTAACAGTAAAATGTTTGCTTTATATTTAAAAAACGATAAAAAGGATAAAAGAACCTTCCCCAGGCTGCTCCTAAAATATCAACACTAATCATTCATTTTAGACCCTGTATTCATTTAAAGTAGTATTAAACTCTCAAACTTTTTTTTCAATATTGCACCCAGATCAAACAAATAAACATTGCTCAGCAAAGTATTTCTTTACTTTTTTTCACAAGCACTTACAGTAATCAAGTTTTCAAACAGCTGACTTCAACTATAGAGGTATGGCTTCTATTAACTTCCTCTTAAATACAAAACCACAAGGGAAAGTGCAATCTCCAGCAGCTGTCCATCTATTGACTTGGAGAGGGGAGGAGTGGGGAGCAGGTAGCAGGGGAGTGGTTTGCCTTCCTGTTTAGTGGACCAGCTGATTCTGAAGGGAACTAAGACTTTTAAATATTACATCCATTGTAAATGATTTAATCAGCATTTGAAATATCTTAAAAATGTTTTGACAATAATATCACATTATTGATGAACTTATATGCTGTTTAAGTAGTTATGAATTACCATGGCATATGAATTTACCTTTATCAAACTTGCCCTTTTAATGAATCATGTATTTATTATCATGCAAGTAATAATTATAGCAAGAATGCTGCTCAGCTTACTGGAATTTACAGTGTTACTCACAAAAGGGTGAAGGGTTTGGAGAAGGCAGAAGAAGTGAACAATCTAGGCCAAAATAGCTGATTTGGAAAAATTCTCCAGTTCAGCTCACTTTCCAGTTCAGCTATGTTGTCCTAAATTGTTCACTTCTCCTCCCTTCTCCAAACTCTTCACCCTTTTGTGAATAGCTTGTTAACCTCCCTGGTGGTCTGATTATTACATTTTTTTGCTACATTTTTTTTTATTCTTTTCCCTTTTTTCACATTTTTTTGTTATCTTTACTTTTAAATTTCCTGAGAATTCCGCCCTATGCGACGCGGACAGCATGACTTTGGAGTGTGGAAGGAAACCGGAGTACCTGGAGGAAACCCACGCAAGCACAGGGAGAACATGCAAACTCATTGCAGATTGTGACCTGGCTGGGATTCAAACCATGGACCCCCAGTGCTGCAAGGCAGAAGCATATATGGCATGCAATTTACTTTAAACACACCATAATTACAGGATTAAAGTCGTATTAAACTCTCAAACTTTTTTTCAATAACAAACCCACATCAAAAAAATATACATAGCCCAGCAAAGTATGTCTTTACAATTTTAACCAAGCAACAACAGTAGTCATATTTTTGAACAGCTGGCTCCAGCTTAGCTTTCCTGAACTTTCTGCCCAGTGCAAGATCACAAGGGACAAAGCAGTCTCCAGCAGCCATCCATCTACTACCATCTACTATAAGCTGCAGTTATTTGAACTACTGCTACCCATAAGTAAAGATGTACTGTAAAAATGGGTACGTTGCTATTTCATATATAATATATTATACAATATTTTAATGTTAAACATTCCCACAGCAAATGATGGTCTTGCTTTACAAGCCAGAAGAAATAAAGAAATCTACCTCTTGGTCTGACCACTTTCCAACTTAACTGCAATGTGATTCATTATTCCCACACTCTACCCAAGTCAATTGCCAAGTAAACAACTCCCTACGTACCTTCCCTGATATGACACAACTTATTCAAACCTCTCTCTCTTGCTATTTTACCGAAAATAGTGTGTCAAGATCATCCACACTTTCCCTCTGGGAGGCCCACAAGACTATATTGCATGGTGACATAATTCAGATAGCATCACATTGGAATACTGAAAGAGAACATAAGATCTCCACCCTCTTCTTGGAGCAACTTAAAATCAAAATGAAAATCCCGTTCATTGGTTTCTTTGCGTAAACAAATCCGCTGGACTAAGCATAACTTTTACACCAGAGCCAATAAATCACGCTCTATGTTGGTGAATCTGCTCAATTCCAAACTGAAAGGTGCACCATCGATCAGACTTTGTTTACCTGATGGTACTATTTCTGATAACCCCTCTTCGGAGAAGGATCTGCCCATTAAAGAAAAATTTCAAGCACCTAATATAGAATGTGGATATCATTGGAGGACATTGGATATCATCTCTCATACACATCAAAAAATCCTCTATCCAACTGACTTTCTTTGAACGCATCTGCCATTGTGCCAGTCTAACTCTTAAACTTATTTCCATCATTTACTTGGAGATTAACACATTGTTGACCCATTTTGCCCATAGTTATGTTTCTAAATGGGAGCAGAACTTAAATGTATCCAAGTCATAGAAGGATTGGCAACAAATATGGTCCACAGCACCATCAATATCACTTTAATGGAATTGGCTTGTAAGATCCTTACTCAATGGTATATGGTACCTTCCAGGTTGGCATATCTCCACCCTGCACAATCTGCAGGTTCTTCCATGTATAATTTTTTCCATACAAAGTTGTCAATTAATAAGATATATCTAACACACAGCATAGGCATCCTTAGAATTACACCCTGAGTATGGGGATATTATGCATGTGAGACTTTTTTAGCAGCTTAGCCACATAGAGGGGCCCAAAATCCAAGGAGCACCTTGAGGCTTTCAAAAGCATAAATTACGCATGTGATTCCTTGGCTACCGATCACAATTTTGAAGGCCCTAAAGTGCTAGGACAGTAGAAACACCCACCAAAAGACCCCATTTTGGAAAGTAGACACCCCAAGGTATTTATTAAGAGGCATGGTGATTTTTATTTGATGATTTTGTTTTATTGCCACAAGTTTTTAGAAAAGAAAGAAAGAAATGTATTTTTTTCTTCTTTCTACATTTTCTAAAAACTTGTGCCAAAAAAGTAATTGTCAAAGAACACACAATGCCTCTTATTAAATACATTGGGGTGTCTGCTTTCCAAAATGGGGTCATTTTGTGGGGATTTCTACTGGCCTGGCACTTTAGGACCTCCAAAAATGTGATAGGTAGTCAGAGAATCACATGCATAATTTTTTGCCCCTTGAAAGCCTCAAGGAGCTCCTTGGATTTTGGGCCCCTCTATGCGGCTACACTGCTAAAAAGTCTCACATGCATGGTATCCCCATACTCAGGAGGAGTAGCAGAATGTGTTTTTTGGTGTAATTCTAAGGACCCCACTTTGGAAAGCAGACACACCAAAATATTTATTAAGAGGCATTGTGAATTTTTTTAAGTTATCATTTTTTTTGCCACTTTTTTAGAAAATGAAAAAGAAAAAATATTTTTTTTTCTACACACAGAATATATATCTAACACACAGCACAGACATCCTTATAATTACACCCCAAAACACATTCTGCTACTGTTTATGAGTATGGGGATGAGTATGGGGATACCGCATGTGAGACTTTTTTGCGACCCCATTCCCTCAAGCCAAGCAGGCCTACTGCTACTTGGCTAACCCCAGGAATTATACACAATGCTATGTTTAGTGCTCAGGATAAACCTACACAGGAGCTCGATCAAGAACCACAAAGAGGATGAATATTGCACTACAGTAGGAATAAGGCAGTAGTACACTTTCCTTTTTTTTTGTTATGGTCAGAACTTTAATGAAATATAAAAAAGTGCCAATTCATGCAGTTCTATCAGCATTGTGTGATGCAGTGGATTGTTTTGCACCACACTGTGCTGATAAAGGTTTGCATGTGTTGTGGCCGTGTGAACAATGCAGACAACAAGACAAATGTCCTTGTCTTTGTGATGTATGTTAAACACAGCTGTCCATACATTCTGTAGGCTGCACACTCCTGACCCCTGCACTCTCCTGACTTACATTCTGTGCATTACACATTCCTGACTCTGTAGTCTGTATGTTACAAACTCTTGACACCTGCACTTTGTAGTCTGAACTGGATGCACTACACACTCCTAACAGTCTCCTAACCCCTTCACTCTGTACCATACACTCTCCTGACTCCTGCACTCTGTAAATTACACATTCCTAACCTCTGCACTTTGTATGTTTCAAACACCTGACCTCTGCACTCTATGGGGCTGATTTACTAACCTAAACACACGCACGCACCAGGTGCGTGTGATTTTCACACAGCAAAACGTATTTATCAACCAAAAAGTCTCTAAAAGCATATTTCCACTAATGCCATATATGGAAAAATCATGCACATGATGCATATATAATGCTGCTTCACAGTTTAGACAAAAATGGTTAGCTCATGCATTTACATTCCTGCATTCATTAACGCAAGCAACACAACATAGAGCTAATTTACACAACATCACCTTGTAATTCATGCTTGGCTTTGCACAACACACCTGCTGGTGTGTACACACTACAAAGGTGTTTAGATTCCACCCATAGATCATGCTGGGAGGGGACACACTACAGAGGTGTATACATGTTCGTGGTGTGTTTATAAGGTTAGTAAATCAACCCCTATATGTCACACATTCTTGACATCTGCATTATGTAGGGCACATACTTCTGAACCTTGTATTTTTTTACATGTCCAATAATTAGTGCAATGTAGGCATAGTCCTTGATCACTGTGGTGTGCATAGCATGCTGCATCATTTTCCTTTGTTCTCCAGGTGTTTCTTTCCCAAGTTCTGTAGTTAGGAGGTATGCTTGGTAGGTATTTATTCACTTTTACCAACACACACTGTTTGACTTTTTAACAGTGAAGCAAGGCAGATTAGTTGTAGTAGCTATTGTTAACATTTTATTTATTTGATTGTTTTATAGCTAAAAAAATAGCTAACAATTGTGCCTAAATATTGGTCTCTCGATCTAAGTTGTGTTAGTACAAGCTAATAAATCTCAGGATTCACGTATTGCTCTAAATTGTCTGTTTAATGGCAGATCTTTGGTCATATGATTAAAAGAATATAGGGGTCTGTCTGGGGTTAACAATTTGCATGGCTACAGTGTTAGCAGGCATGAGCGCCATTTCACACTCACACATTTGCAAAAACGCTAGGGACACCCTTGTTTAGAACTCCTATACTATATATTCCTACACTATAACTCCACTACTTATGCTTAGAATCATTGCCAGCATTACTGCAGATAAAAGTGGTATAGGGGGATCTGTGATGTATATTTAACAATTACCTAATAACATTTGGTTTTCAAATGTGGTAATGCAAAAGATTACCCTTCCATATAAGAAATATCATTACACTGTCTAATTACTTTAACCTATTACAAAAGGTTATTATTGGGTGCTGTAATATGTTAGTCTTCCAGTCTGTTTATCATAGATATGCATTGTAGTTTTGGATACGGCATGTACTCAGCTGCCTGACAGCAATATTGACTTTTTTATTTTCTCTATCATATGTGATGTACATGTCCTCTTTGAAAGAGATTGCTTGTCACTGAAAATGATTTGTGCCATCATCCTGACTGTCACACTCTCTTATGATATCCAGATACTGGAAGAACATCATACTATGAAGAAGATTCTTTGGATGAAAGGTGTCTCTCATACAGAGTGTATATGGCATGTCAGTATTTTGTAAAAACTTTCCTCAAAAGTTCAATAAAATGAACTAAAAATCTTACAGGTTCACCTTTACTTGTTCTGTGCTTCTATTAAGCTAATTTATACTGAGAATATTATTTTACATTGTTTAACTGCTAGTAAAACATATTTTACCTAATTACACTGAGAAGACACCTAAATAAATACCTGCTTTCCTTAACTAGCATTATACAAGTTTTAATAGGCCTACATATTGTATGTTATTATTAAAAATTAATAAATCAGAATTGTACAGGTCAGATTTTTTTAAGGTTGAGGTTTGCTACTCTTAATAATCGGTGACCTTATTATTAAAGCTAGTTTACAACCACATGTGCAGTTGTTGTGACATTCACTTTTGTTGAGAAATTAGTGGCCCTGTCTAAAATCCCCACAAATCCTCTGACAAGGGAGACGGCTTGTCTGCCAGCAGCTGCAGCAGCAGCAGAGCAATAGCCATTAAACAAGGAAAGGTTGCCTTTTATATGTGCTATAGACCGGGGAGAAGGGTTAGAAAGGTCATTGCAAGGTTGGATGACTTTTGCTAAGTTGACAAGTTAGTAGTCAAGGTTAGTAGGTTAAGAAGTCATGTTAGAAGCACCTAATGTGCTTTGCTTCCTCATAGCAAAGCCTTCAGCAAGGGAAACCATGCACAACACAGTATTGACATTACCAAAATATCATTCCAAATTTTCTAATACAAGAAGTGCCTTAGATTTTTCATTGCAGATATACAGGTATAAAGCAACAGAACAGGAGTTCCTAGGCACAACCACATACCTGAAAGTGCACTGCTATTTTTCAGGAGAAATTAAAGAAAAAAAGGTAATTTTTTCCAGGGTACAGTACTAGTTTGGGACAATTGACATTTCTAAATGTTTCCTGCAAAGTAGGAAATCTTCGATTTTTAAGTTAAGGTTCACTTTAAACATACACATCCCACAGAAAGTTAGCTATAGTACTAAAGGGCTGATTTATAATGTATTAACACTGCAATACTGACACTAGAGGGAGCTGAAGAGCATAGGAAAACCTCAGCTCCATCTACATTTCAGCTCCTACTGTATGTGTCACAGAGCATAATTTTTATAAATGATTACATATTATTTTTGTAAAATGTTGAAACTATTGCAATGTTTTAAAGAATGTTTAATTATCTAATAATATAGTTTTCCTGGCCAGGGAAGGTGTGTATAGCGTGGTATTTGAAAATATTATTTTCCTCGTCACATGGGGTCTTCTGTAACCTTTAATCACTCACACATGATAATCACATCATCAATATATCTAGCATATAGGACCAGATTCAACCCGATAGGTTACTGGACCAAATATGAAATGACTCCCAGTAGCCAATGAATAAATTAACATAACCAAGGAGGGACCTGGCTCCCATAGCTATACCCTTGGTTTGGGTGCAAAAACATCTAGAAAGGAGAAATGATAATGAGTAAGCACAAATTCAATACTTTCCACAATAAATTAAATTTGGGGGACATGACTGGGTCAGAAAGTATTGGATTGCTTGTAGGCCATGATGATGTTTGATAAATAAGAACAACAAAGAGACATCCAAAGACAACTAGCTATACTTGGTATTTCATTTATTTTAGGACAGTATCTCTAACGGTCTTGAACACAGGAGAGGAGATCTACAATAAGAGGCTGGAAAAAGTAAGGAATATAACTTGCTAACTGACAAGTTAAACAGTCTATTCTAGTATTTTTGAAATGAGATGAAAGTGAGAAGAAACAGGATGATGTTTGTACAGGAATCTCTATGTAAGATATTTTTCGGTTTTCCTTTAAATATGGCAATATGTTTCATCCTGCCTAACTAAGTTAAGCCTGTCTGTTTTGTATGACAAAACTCCCACCATTGTCTGCTTGTCAGCTCATAATGTTTTGGTTGTTGGTAAGTGTTTTTACAGCTAATCTTTCTTCTCTTGTCAGTGTTGTATTTTTTAATATTAGTTTGCCAAAGTTTTACAAAGTATGTATATTCCAATTAGTAAGAGGTTGAAACAAGCTTGGAGTGATGAGGGTAGAAGATTAGCATCAGCCTAAATGGTGTCCAAATGATTTCCAACTCCACAAAAGCACACAGATTCTGGAAAATTAGGTCCAGCCATTTACCATTCCATAATCCCTCACGTATATTCAAAGCTGTGAATTCTTCCTGAAGGTAACTACCTTGAAGTCACTAGGTTTGTCTGCTCTTATGTTGATGTGTCTTAGTAGAGTCAAATTACATATGAAAAGGTTTAATTGGAGGAACAATGTATATTTTTTAGGGCAGGAAATGGGATCAAAATGAAGGCTTTTTGATAGAACTGACCTTTTAACAATATTTTATATATAATAGATAAATTCACAAAAACACCCATTTTATGATGCTATCAAAGATCCTATTTGTAAAACAATTAATAAAGAGACGAAGAGCTACATCATTTACACAAAATATATACCTTTTATATTCACAAAACATAGCCATAAAGTCAATTTTAAAAATAATTTACATTAAAAAATCCATATCCTGACAATAAATAGCGGGGAAGGAATCTTGAAATATGCAGTAATTCACTAGGAAAAAAGGTATCTATTCACTTTTAAATGGAAAAACTGTATATATACAGTATATACAAAATATGTTAATTATATCTACTCTACATAACTGACCAAGTCCCCTATATATCAAATACATCGGTAGCCACATCAGGCTTGCATACTGTACCAGGAAAGCTTCTTTTTCTGATTGATCATCAGATACATACAATGTAAAAATGTGATAGAGATGGCCAAATCTCTTAAAAACCTGAAAGATTTGTAGCCATAGCAGCTTGCATACTGTGTATCAGTATAGGTGATTTCAGTGCATACAGATTAAAGCAGATTGAAAGAAAGTGTCTTTAAATCAATAATCATTATACTATGAATGAAAGCAAGGATTGACCATCTAAACAGTGTCAGTCAGTGCTCAGTTTCAGAAGTCTTACAGTTCATAGAAAAAATATCTTCATGAAATAAATGAATTTGTCACCATGCAAAGACAGTTCACAAGGAACCAATCTATGCATCAGAAATGGAGCACAGAATCCCAGCAAACTCTACCGATTGCACTGCTCCTGGCATCTGCATCAGGACACCAGGAGCTGTAAAGTGACTTTTGTCATGCAGAACATGGATTGAAATCTCTAATAGTAATAGCACCTACAGCCCACCCCGACATCTGTGTCAGGAAATTAAGCCCCACACTGCAAGATCCACAGTGCAGAGCAGATAAGCATAAACAGCACAACAAAAATAAACTATTCATACAAAAAGAGCAATTGCACAATCCTTAAAGAGATATACTATATCAACTCAAAGAATAAATAAGGCCACAGAGTGATCTATTTTAAGTGCATCGGCAGATCACTGTGAACATTCTGGCAAAAAAAAACAATTACAGAATATGCACTGGAGGGGATATTGCACAATCCTTAAAGAGATACAAAATATCCAAACAAACAATTAATGTAATATCATTTGTTTTTTAAATGGCCATAAAACATTCCATTTTAACAAAACTAATGTTGTGAATTATAAAGTATATGATTTAAACATACAATATATGATTCACTGTGTATGTACAATAACACAAAACATCCAATTTTTCCATCATATTCACATATATAATAATATATATAATCAAACTACTACATCCTTCCCAAACACTCAATATTAGTACAATAAATCCTCGTCCTAGTTCATATGTATTGCCCAATAATCTAACATACTTCATATTTACAAGAATAGGCTAAAACTGAACTTGTCATTTATACCGGGCTTATAATTGCCATGTCCAACTGCACCTGCAATATCACTCTATCTATATTTCCTCCTCTTTTGTGACAGGGAACCCCATCTATTATCCAGATGTGGGGCTACCCCCACACTGAAAGGATTTACTGCTCATTTGTGTCTGGGGACTAAAATAAAAACATACTCACCTGACCCTCGGAGGAGGCCAGCTGTCACTGTGCTCCCTTTAGCCTCTTTCCTCCTCCACTGCAGTGATGGTATGTCCTTTGGTGTACTCACATCCAATACACAGTTTATTGGACGTGATAATTCAAGGATTATTAGACCACTCCAGTAGAGGGGGGGAGAGACACTGGAAAGAGTGATCTAGCAGGAATCCAGCCCCAAGGATCAAATGAGTATAACTTTTTCATTTTCAGCCCTAGGCACAAATGAGCAGGTAACCCTTGCAAGGTGTGGGTAGCCCCACTGTAAGGGGTAATAATATTTTCCCCAGCGTTCTGCTTCAACTCATTATGAATGAGTAAAAAATTTAATAAATTCAAAACAAATTGGTTATTTTATTCTTTTGACCTGCATCTCTTTCATCCAAGAAGCATTGAACCTTTCCCAAAACCTTCTGATGGGATGCTTAAATAAAGCACTTCAATGTCCTGAGCTACGATAACAATTCCTGCTGGTACCTCCATTTTATGTAATAATGTCAGCAAGTTGCTACTATCCCTTATGTAAATTTAATGTATCCTGTCCGCAAACACACTGAATTTTTCTGTAAGGCATCCAATACTGGACACAATTAATCTACCAGTTAGATCTGTCACTGACTAGTGCACCTTTGGTAATATATAAAAAAGAGGAATGCTAACGCTCATTACCTAAAATAAAAAATTGCACAGTGGGTTTATCAATGATCCCTTCTATCAAAGCCTCATCAAAAAGCCAAAACATAGTTCAGTTATCCTGTTTCAAGGATGCACAAGGGGTTTTCCTGTACCATAACCTGTTAAATAGTTTCAGACAGACTTTCTTATAATGTTCTTTATCAAGAATCACAATATTTCCTCTCCTGCCTAACAATTGTTTTAATTCCCCTCTTCCAGCTGTGTGAGTTTATCCACTTCATATAAATAAAATCAAGTTTTTTTCTGAATCCTGAACCACATCGATCACAAAGGTGGGTCACATTTGCCGGGTGGATCTACGTATGAAAATGACGATCACGTTACACATGTTAGGTATCACTGTGCACACCAGCAATAATTCTAGGCCGAATATTTACACATACTGTATGCCTAAACTGATGTCCTGTAGGGGCTTTTAAAGCATTGCCTATGGACTTTTTGGTAAACTGAATTTTGTTGCAGTTTCATGGACGCTCAAAATCTTTAACATGGGCATGTTGGGTATCTATTTACTTACTGTAACCTCAATATTTTACAAAAGAAAAGGGTTTTATATAGTGTTTTGGGGCACTACATTTAACTTTGATAATAACATTTTGGGGTTTGATAATATGTTGCGCTAATGTTGTGCAACATAAAAATTTGCAGCTGCCGCCATTTTATTCTGCAAAGTCTTGGTTTTCAGAAAATATATAATGTTTGGGGATTTCAAGTAATTTTCAGGCCTAAAATGGGAATTATCACATGCATGCAAAAATTTAGAAAAAGTCCTCGGTCCTTATGTGCTTAAAGCCAAACTTTCAATCTCCAAAAGTTGGCAAACATAACTCAAAGGGGCTTTAATATCCATATTGTTGATATTAACACAGCAGACATCATCTACCTGACCTTCATCCAATAATTGTGTTTTCAAAGAACAATAGTCCTTTTGAGACATCATCTCTGCTGCATGGATGAGCACACCATCACTGATGAATGGATGATTACCTTGTGAACTGTTTTTAATGGCACTTGCATGGTTGCCAATTCATGTTATTTATATATATTTTTCCAATGGACTATGAGACTTCTAAAACTGAACACTGTCTAACACTATGTCAGTGGTGTGATGCTAGCTTTCATATTTTAGTATATTGGTTGTTAATTTAAAAGAGAACTAAAACCACACCTTTCTTTTAGCTTTAGTGTTCTTTTGGGTCACAGGAGTACATCTGAGTTTTAGATTTGCAGTGCATTGTGGCCACTAGATGGACCTCAGAAGCATAGGGATTTCTATGGTCCTTGGTTCCATCTAGTTGCCATAATTCTTTCCTATAAAAACCACCCAACATTTTCCTACTTATTTAACCCCTTCGTGACGGGAGACGTTCAGTGTACGTCCCGGCACTTTGTGCCTATATGACTGGCCACATACACCGTACGTGACCAGTTATATCAGGCTTTGTAATGCTGGTAACAGCTTATTCTCAGCAGTTACCAGTATCTATAAAAAACAATATATATTATGTGTGGGTACATTTAGTGAGAAAGTATATTACTGCTATGGAAGAATCACACAGCAAAAATGTAAAAAGTATGTCAGTCATTTATGAACAGAAACTAAAAAACTAGCTCAGTCATGAAGGGGTTAAACAGAATTTACCACCTTATGTTCAGAGACATGTCTCGCAGCCACATGGCTCTGTCTTTTCTTTTCTTTTTTTGGAGGTATATCATAATTATTTAAGGAATCAAACAATTTCTTAGAACTCTTCTAAAATGAGTTATTCCAACTTATTTTATTATTCTTATTTTAGTATTGTTATTGTTCTTACCCTGAATATTTTTCTACTATCGCTAACCTGTTTTTGGTCCCTATATTACGACCATCAATATCCTGGTTCACCATACCTGCACATTTCCACCAAAATACTTTACCTTTCTGATAACTTTTCTTATGGATGTCAAAACTTCTCTAATTTCTTTCCCTTTAGCTTTCTTTCAAATGTAACTATACTTAGATTAAGATCAGTATAAGCTTCTAACACTATGGGGTCTATTCACTAAGCTACCATAGGCAGCCGAGTGACTAACCGACCCCAAGCGAAGTGAGCCGAACGCTGTTCGGCTATTCACTTCAGGCTGGTACGGCTGATTCCAGCCGTATATCGGCTGAAATCAGCCATACATCGGGTGGCTTTGGGTCGGCCAAACATGCTCAGCATACAAAGAAACCATCACAAACACATATACTGACATTTTAAACACATGCAGACAATAACACTGGTGCTGTATATAGTTAGATTTTGTTTTGAAGTAGGAGATTTTAGAAAATGTGGCGAACGGCCCCCATGGGAGAAGAAAATGTGTCCAGTGGCCCCCAAGTGAATTAAGTTTTAGACCCCTGTTTTGTTGCAGCATGGCTGATTCTAGGTTTTTCTAGTTTTTTCTTTTCACCTTCACAGTAATCTGTCCTTATAGAAAACTTAGAACTGAAATTGTGCTTCTCTCATTAATGTCATTAACCTTTTAAATGTGGAAGCCAGGCCATTGATTTTGGGAACATGTAACAAATATAAAATAGGTGTTATCCCAATTTGGCTGCAAACGTCGAAATACACATTAAAAATGTAGCTTCTCCCTATGGAATGTTAAGGAGGGGTCTGGAGGGAGTCTAATATTTATTCTAATTAACTCAGTCTGTACTGTGCTGGCAGATTTCATTATCAGTTGTAAACTAGATTTGAACACTGTCAGTGCTAACAAAGGATTAAATCTTTTGAGGCTTTGTTTGTTAATGAATGGGAGCTCAGTCTGACACTATAGGGGGTTATTCACTAGTGTCGAAGGATTCCAGCTGTAGCTTCGGCTGATCCTTCAGCTCGCTTTGGCTGCCTCTGCCCTTCAGTTCAGTCGAACTGAAGGGCTGCTGTACGGGCTATTCGCACTAGCTCCACCCAGTTGTAATGACAGATCAGCGTCCCCAAATTATGTCACGGCCAGCTACGCCCAATTGTTATTCATTGGCCGGGACTAGCTGCCAGAAGACTAGCTGTCACTGCTAGCTCCGCCCAATTGTTTTTCTTTTTTCATTATTTTTTTTATTTTATTTTTTTTTCCTTTTCATTAAAATATTTTTTTTTTAATAAAATGTTCCTATTTTTTTACATTTTTAAAATAATTTCTCAACTTTTTTTTCATTTAACTGTTTTGCTATATTGCTTGCTACCTCAGAGGTAGCGAGCAGAATAGCCAAGCCGAATGCCACTCTGCAACATTCGGCTATTCACTTGCTGCCGTTCCGCCACTATGAGAATAGGGGCGAACAGCCATGAGTAATTCGAACTCCTTCTGTACTTCGGCGATGTATGGCTAGTTCTTGAAAACTTTAGCACCAAACAATTAACTCTTAAGGTGCCCATACACTGCTCGATTCTCGTACGAGAATCGGGCGAAATCCCGCGATTGTACGAGAATCGAGCAGTGTGAACGAAGACGTGCGACCGTTTCTACTGTACGGTCGCACGTCTTTTGTCGAACCAACATGCTCGAAAACCTGCCGAGAATCGTACGATTGTCGGTGGGTTTCTAGCCTGCTCGTCCGATAGCTGCGGAACGGGCCGCTGTGCGCACGCGCACACTGCCCGTTCTGCAATGCGGTCATCGGAAGCCCGCCCCTCAGCGCCCTCAGCGGGGTGGGCTTTCGATGGTCGCAAGTACGATCTGCCCGTCCAAGGTGGGCAGATCGTACGAGCTTTCAATAAGCATACGACCATCGCAAGACAAAAGTCTTGCGATGGTCGTAAGGTGTATTGGCACCTTTAGGGTCACCACACACATTACAATCCTAATGTACAATGTTTGTACAATCAGCTTTAGAGTTACCAAATCTATGTAATATGAGGACCTACTTAATCTATCCAATCAATTTGTATCCAGTCAGGAAGGTCCAACTACATAAATGTTGGTAGATCTAAGATGTAAGGTGTGTCATGAGCTTAAGACTATGGGCCTGCCAGTCCTGGACAAATTAGCAGTCATCTGAAATCTACATCACTTGATGATTTTACTTACAGTGGATTGATTGATTTCTTTCTGAGGGCGTTAGAGAGCTCTTTTGATCTTTCCATTATGACACCACACATATTAATAGGAAAGAGATCACCAAACTCTAGGGGGTTGATTTACTAACAGAAAATAGACTGTTCAGTTTACAAGGAAACTTTCACTTTGCAATGGGAAATTTCCCTTAGCTTTGTAAATGTGGTGAAAATTCACTTTGCAAGTATAATAAATAAAGCAGTATTTTTTTAACTATACATTTTTATTAAAAGATTAAGATCGGTACATTGATCAGACACAATCACAATGTAAATAAACAATACAATAGAAATCACACTTAGACAAGTGTATGACATATAAAATCTAAAGTAAATAGTGAATCCTTGCCTTAAGAGTCAGTTACTACACAAAACATCAAATAAAGTACACTGCGTATCTATGACTGTTGAACCAGATGATTTACTTATACAAGAAGTACATGGCTTATACAGGTGAAACTCTAATAATTAGAATATCGTGCAAAGTTAATTTATTTCACTAATGCAACTTAAAAAGTGAAACGAATATATGCGATAGACTCATTACATGCAAAGCAAGATAATTCAAGCCGTGATTTGTCATAATTGTGATGATTATGGATTACAGCTCATGAAAACCCCAAGAACCCCAACTCCACAACCTCAAAAAAGTAGATTATTACATGCAATCAATAAAACAAGGATTGTACATAGAACAATATCGGACCTCTGAAAAGTACAAGCATGCATATGTACTCAGTACTTGGTTTGGGCCCCTTTTGCAGCACTTACTGCAATTACTTTTGCACGATATTTTAATTATTCGAGTTTCACCTGTACAAGAAGATGGTAATTCTGCTCAGATAATAATAAAAGTTAGGAAGAGAAAGAAGGAATCTATACCTACAAGAGGAAAGGATGGAAATGAACAACTAGGAAATTAAACAGTGTAGTCTCAATATATTCAGAGCATAGAGAAGATTTACATGGTACATTTGAGTCTCAGGATCATGTACCTAATAACGCTGACACACTGTGAGTACAATAACAGATGTTCAGTAGTATGGAAACCACATCCAAAAGTTTTATATTTGGAATTTCTCAAAAGATGAAAGCAAGATTGAAAACAATAGCTAGTAGTCTTACTGGCTAATAATAACATAACAGTAGGACTATGCATAGTAAGCATGGGGTTAGTACGTTTGCATCATACAGTACTTGTGTGATAACCAGCATTTACAATTTTTCAAAAATTTGTGCACAGTAAAATTTGGTTTAGTAAAGAGTTATTCAAGCTTGGAATGGGTATTAAGAATACTGTATCTACAACCGATTGGAGTGAGGGAGTTACCATATATTTCCAAAGCCTTGCTTATGATAATCTGGCTCCAATAAAGGCATGGGACACAAATGGTTTTTAACAGCTTAGAAACACCAGGATGCTAATATTAGAGTCCAATAGAAAATATAGGAGTGTACCAAATAAGTGTGCAAATGACACTGCAGGACCTGAGTGTTCCCGGAGGAGCAGCCTGGGAGTCCACAGCTGCTGACAGAGAAAAAGTTTAAGGCCTCGTTTACACTAGATGAAGTTCGTTCCAGCCCGATTCTGGCCAGGACGCACTGCTGGTCAGGTGCAAACAAAATGCTGCAATCACTATTTTGTTTGCTCCAGACCGCAGGCATAATCCCATGCGGCCAATCGCATTGCAGGCGGAGGGCATGGCTACGGTGCCATTCACTTCAATAGACCGCCCCCCTCCTGCCCCACAAAAAAAGTGAGCCAGCCGCAATGCGAGGCAGTGCGTTCTGGCCAGAATCAGGCCAGAACGCACTGCATCTGGTGTGGATGAGGCCTAACAGGTGCTATAGGAATGACATGAGTATGACAGTGCAATGCAGCAGTTGGTAAGTTCCTATTAGGGGAGAGGAGAGAACATAACCATTATGGGCTTCAAGAATTACTTTTCTGTTGATTAGACACCAGCATCACATTCACCTGCAGCAATAAACCACCAGAAATATAATTTATTTTGTGTGCACCATTCTCAAATTCAGTCATTAAAAACCTATCATAATATTTATAAGAACATCCACAAATTGAGAGAATATTCTGAATCACTCCCTTAACTCTAAAGACCATACCTCGGGTGCAAAATATATTTTTCATATCCAGTTCCAATTTATGCAGCCCTATTAAATATAATACAATCAGGGCCAGCCTTTGGGGTGTGCAAGCTGTGTGGCCATGGCAACAGGGGCACCAGGTGGCTGACACAGCACCAGTTATGTCCTTTCTTTGGGTATATTACGACAGATTTGGGTATACATGATCTGTGTACAGTTTATGCATTAAAGGTGGGAAGATTATGTCATCTTGGCATCACAGGGGGAGTATGTCATGTTTTTATTGGCTTATTGGTTTTGCACTTCCTTGTATATAATTTACACATGTTTTTCCTGGTGTTCACTTTCTGTTTTGCCTGAGGAAGGAACCTTGTGGTTCCGAAACACCGCCTGTGATTATGTGACACTTTGTAGTCAATAAATATTGACTTGCATTTACACTGGTGTGCTAGTGACTTTTCTTTACCTGGATTTATTTTGCAGAGGCATCTGCTGTCATTTTAGCACCAACCTTAATTTTCTGGGTTCTTTCACCGGTCAGGAGTGTTATGGGCTTCTAAGTGTTTTGAAGGGAGTAGAGGGGTGGCACAGACTGCAGCTTCTCCTCGGATCCCCACTGCTTTCCCCTGCCTGTATGGGCTCAGGCAGCGGGGATCTGAGGAGAAATACACTGCTGAAGCTGACAGGGTGGAGGAGGGAGCGCTACCTATCAGTATGGCTGAGCAGGGAGGAGAGCAGAGCAGACAGCTATCAGGATGACCAAGTGGGGAGGAGAAGCCACTGTCACCCTGTCACTTTCAGGATGACAGCAGCTCTGTGTGTGGCTGAGTGGTTCAGATGGAAAGCGGGAGGATCGGTAAATATCTGTGACAAGCACAAACACCGTAGTAATTGCTGATTATGCCAATGTTTGTAAACAACTGGGGATACATAGTACTATGTGTCCCCAGTTATGAATAAACATGAAGTGCTTTACATCACTTCCTGTTCATGAATTAGTTTCTGAATGGGTAGAAGCAGCTCAGTACAGAGGCTTCTATCCATTCATAACTGTTTGATAGTAAATGTTTTCTATCTCCAGTTTGTGAATGAATGGGAAGCCTCTGTACTGAGTGCTTTCCATTCATTCAGTACTGAGGCTGCAGAAAAAGAGACTGATGACTCCGTGTCCTCAGTTTCTTTATCTATTTCAAAAGGGAAATGTCAGGGGTCTGTTTAGACCCCTGATATTTTACCAAAGCCCACTTAACAGTAAAAAATAAAATTAAAATATAATAAAAAAAATAAAAAAAACATTTCCTCCCCACACACACATATTATACACGTGCAACAGTGTGCACCATGCACTTTGTTTTAGTGAACAGTATGAACTATTTAATATGTAGTCTAGGTTTTGTGTTCTGTTTTTTGTTTTTACTTTTTTAGATGCACTTACTTGAAAAAAGGGGTCTGCATGACATCCTGACACTTTATTTTTATAGACTCTATTTTAGTTTGACATGTATTGCTTACCAATTGTCTGCCTACTGTTGTTTTATTTAATAAGAATACTTATATTGAGCTTACAAGTTTAATACCTTTGAATAAATGTTTTATTTTTATCATACTTTTTAATCTGTTTCTTTGGGGCTTAACAAAATGGGAGGCTTTAAATGATGCGGGTATTGGAGAAATGGGTGTGGCCATGGAGGGGTGTGGTCACTGTAAAGCTTTCTTGCACAAGGCGCCTAAAGGCCTAAGACTGGCCCTGAATACAATAACATTGTTAGTTTTAAAGTGCTTTTGTGCCCAGACTATGGACATTAGTTACAAATTCTTAACAAGCAGAAAAAGGAGGATTAAAATAGGTCATTCAGAAAATCTGTAGATGCTTGAACTGTGAAGATATTAATTCTCAAAAATCCTCAAAAGGCTCTAAAGTGGTGTTTCGGATGGTTTTAACAGCTCAGAAAACTCCTGCTGTGTGTTTATATTAGAGGACTGACAGGCTGGCAATTTTATAATGCAATATAAATAATAGGAAGTAAGCTTTCAGTGCCTGTGTTGTAATCTTTGAAGATTAATTTATCCACAGTGCCTATATCTGAGGTGAATGGGTGCTTGAATCAAGCTGTAAATACTGTAAAGTGTACAAATTCTGGGCACTGGTTCACCTTTAACAAATGCACAATCTACAGTATATTTCCAGATTATTCAGCCAGTATGAGATAAGTGTAAAGAAGTCCATTCTATTTATTTACAAAGGAATATTGCATTCTCTTCCTACTCTTTCCCATACCCCTATTTTTATATTAAAGGAGAACTATGAGGTGAGTGCTTTTCACTCACCTCATAGTTCTAGCCGACCTGTGACAATGAGACTGTCACAGGTCGGCTCAGTAGATCGGGAGGTGAGCGAACACATGCCGGTGTTCGCTCACTTCTTGATCCTGTCACGGCTCTCTTCCGTGACAGGGGAGGGGATGGACTCCCCCCTCCCTTCTCCGATCCGCCAGTGCTGACTGGCAGAATGGACGGGGGAGGGGCCGGGTACAGCTGGCTCTGCCTCTAGATAAGCAGAGCCAGCTGTCACTCACGCAGCTGGGCAGATCTCGACATCGATGTCGGGATCTGCTCCGGCTGCGGCGTCTCAGTATACTGCGAGCTGTAGCTCGCGGTATACTGAGCTTAGGGTGACGGGAGGATGCTAGTTTGCGTCCTCCCGGTACCCTAAGGAGAACTATGGGGAAAATCCCTGACCCCATAGTTCTCCTTTTAAGATGCTGACTGCTGAAAGAACTTTGCACTATCCAAGACATAAAAACACTTCTGTCCTGCTAGTATACTTGTTTATGTACAGTGGAAAAACCCTCAAAAGATTGAAAAGTCCAATCAGGCTAATAAGCTGCTAATAGCAATGACACCTACAGCTATTGAGGTAAGCCAACTTAAATCTTATCTTATAAGCTAATGGCAGATCCACTTTTCGGTTTTCTATATGCAAAAACATCTGCATGACTTTAGCATTTCGGGTAAATAATTTTGAGATTCAGCAAAGGCTGCCAGAGTCATTACAAAAGGTCAGTCCTTAAAAATGCAAATCTTCAATCTTTGATACAGGATTTTACTAAATTGCCACTGAATTATATAATTTCCTGTGGCTGGATATTTTTATAGCATTCATGGATAATTATGTAAAATATCCTAAAATTGTCAGAACAGATATTGTTTAAAATATGATTGTTAAAGTGAACACAAAGTTTTTAGAGACAGAAATGACAACCTGTCCAGTAATCACATGGAAGAAAACTACCATATTTCAGTTTTGCCTACAATGGCAGCTACTAGTAGCAATAGGATGCAAAAGAATGTGACGTAAGTGTTAAAATGTTACTCCAAGTAAACATTTTTTGAATAGTGAGGAGGGTTTTTTAAACTCTGCCTTATTCACTGTTGTTTGAATAATTTGGATGGTTTACAAATTGTACGATTTGATAAAAATCACCAAATCAGTTAAAATAAATCAGTTAAATCCCAGCTATTCCCTGCAATCACAAATACACTAATAACATATAGATACAGAAGATTCTCCATAATTACTTCACCTACTCTAAAAATATCTCTAATGAAATTAACATATTAGTAAAAGATAACTAATAGTCATGATTTGACAGTTTTGTCATACAACTGCTGTCTGTGAGTCCACCCAGGGCTAGATTTTGTACTAGGCCAAATAGACACCACCACCTCTCTTGCCTTCATACTGTAGGGTTTATTAGTTGCACATTTTGAGACACATTGCAGGAGTTACATAGTAGGTAAGGTTGAATAAAGGCTCAGGTCCAGCCAGTTCAACCTATGTGTGTGTGTGCTTGTGTCTCTCTGAATTAATTGGATATGAGAAGTTCCCATATCCTTCGATATTTAGTGAACTAAGGAACTCATCTAGAAGTGTCTTGCATTTATCAATGGGCTCAGCAGATACTACAGACTGTTTAAGGGAGTTCCACATTTGTACTACTCTCACAGTAAAAAAAAAAAAAAGCCCTTACGCACTCTAAGATTAAACCCCCTCTCTTCTAACTTCTTGTTGTGTCCTTGTGTGATCAATACAATTCACATAGTAAACATTTTGTTCTGGATAATATGGTCCCCATTTTATGATTTAGAAAACTGCAATTATTAATTGTGTAGCCCTTCTCTAAGCTCTGTTAAATTTTTATGGACATCTTTTCTGAGGGCTGGTGACCAAAACTGAACTGCATACTCAAGGTGAGGCCGAACCAGTGATTTACATAGTGGTAAGATTATGTTTTTATCCCTCAAAAAGATCCCTCTTTTAATGCAGGATAGTATATTGCTTGCTTTGCTTGCCACTCCTTGGCATTGCATACTGTTGCTGAATCTATGATTTATAAGGACTCTCAGGTCTTTCTCCAGGTCCGTCTTCCCCAGTGGAGGAGTCCCTAGGTTGTTAAACGTTTGTGTGGTACTGTATCAAATGCTTTAGCAAAGTCAAGATACACCACATCTACTGGTATTTCTCTGTCTAAGTTAACGCTGACTTCCTCATTGAATGTTAATAGATTCGTTTGACAAGCAAGCGTTCATGCTGGTTGCTACTTATTATTCAATTTTCATAGGTAAATTTGGGCTCCAATTTGGGGCTGCAATGTACAGTGCAATTGCAGGGGTCAGGTACAATGTACTGGTTGCAGTGATCAGGTGCAAAGTAGAGGTAGCAGGGGTTAAATGTAAAGTACAGAGTGCAATTGTCAGGCTAAACTACAGGGTGCAGGAATCATGTCTGATGTTAAGATTGCAGGGGTCAGATGTAAAGTGCAGAGTGCAGGGATCAGGTGTAACATAGTGTGTGGATTTTATACCAATTTCGAAGTGTTGATGTTCAGTGAGCATTTGTGAATCAGTGTATTTATTTGTTATAGGTCTTAAATGGATTTCAATATCGTTTTTCCCAGGATTTGCTCAATGTGATCACTTTGGGGGAGGAATATGTGGACATGAGAAAATAGAATGGGACAGTATGATTGCTTTGAGGAGCATTGTTAGGACATCTTCTTACAAGGTGATTGAGGCCTGCTGAAGTTGGCCCTCTAAAACCAGTCTGGTTTGTGTTGGAGATAAAGAAATGTCTTAAAAGTTGAAAATATAACCACCATGAGAGATGTATTTCTTCCTTTTGGTTATTAATGGCTACTCGTTTAAGGAATTTCCTATTCTAAAAAAAGACCCCGCTGAGAGTCTTGTTGTCTTGTTTGTTTGGGCCAAGATGGTAGGTAATCTAGACTGAGGCCTGCTGGGAACATTGGGTCAATGCCTTAACTGTACCAAAATGTTACATTTCTGGGAAAGTTGTTTTTTTGTATTATGGTTGATTACTGGGTGTTTAAAGATTGCTTGTGAGAGATTCTTGCTTATTTAGCTTTAATCTGCCACTTTTATTGCACTGTTCATAAAAGAGCTTCTGGTTAAAAACCAGAAACCGTTGTGTTCTCTCACCCAATTCATTTGTTGCTACCTAGTCTGTAAACGTTTGCAAAGTGTATAGTTTGCAAATGGCTGCTGGGAACCCATGCTTTTATAGTGAGGGGGCTGGCATATACCAAAGCCTCCTTTGTTGAGCCTCCTTTGTTTGTAAAGGGTCAGGCAGGCCATTATGTGTCCCTTAAAATTTGGTCCAGATATTTTCACCATATTTTCAACTGTACTACAAACCTCAAACCCCACTGAATGCACTGGAAAACTCACCATATAGGAAACCCGAATGTCATACCTAGTAGAGACCACTCACCTGTTTCAATATTGTTGTTCTCTTGCTGGCCAAGCAAACAAGGTATTGCCCTGTCACTGCTCGATTACTGGCAACTGAAATAATGCAGCATTTTATCCATCATAGGAGTGGTGCTGTAGGAACAGTTGCATTTTCCTTGTTGACATGTTCCTGATTGTTTGTATCAGTACAGTACTTACTCTGTCTATTTTGACATATTTCTAGTTGTGTCAGGAGGTATTTAATTGTGTTTCATAGGGCATATTGTTGACTGTGCCAGGCTGTGTCAGAACAATACTGATTGTGTCACTGTGGAGGCACTCGCCCTAGGTGCAGCTGAGAGGGGGCACAGCCAGGGCCGGCCTTGCTGCACTCCCTCGCCCCTGTTGCCATGGAGAGCACAGGGTGCCATGGCAACATGGACGCCAGGCAGCCAACAAAACAGCAACAAATTTCCCAGCACACTCACCAGCCAGCCAGCATGCAAATAAAAACAAAAACCTGCCTAACCACTGAGGTTAAAAACAGAAGTTTTAGATACACGTCTTCTGCAGAATATGTGAAAGCCGCTCTGCCTTGTCAAGGCCCCTCTGTGTAGTGCAGTCCTTTTTGCTGTTGTACTGTTTAAAGCCTTATCCTGTGCACCTTGCTTGAAAGCTGCTTATGAGTTGAGTGCATTTGCCATTTGTTTTGCTAGGCAGCCAACACAGGCTTGGCTCGGCAAGGAGAAGAGGGTACAGGCTCCAGCTTCTCCTTGGATCCCACCCTGCTTTCCCCCACCTGTACGAGCAGAGGCAGCGGGGATCCAATAAAAAATGGAGCACTGCAGCCAGCAGGGGGTGTGGAGGAGGGAGCTGTTATCTAGGATGGCCAAGTGGTGAGGAGAGAGCCACTTGGCCAGGATTTGACAGTCGGTGGCTCTCTATCTCCTCATCGCTCGGCCGTTCCTGAAGTGACAGTGCTCCCTCCTTGGCCGTCCTGCTGGCTTCATAGCTCAGGATGGCAGAGAGGAAGATCGGTAAATATCTGTGATATTTACCAATCCTCTGTTTACAGCACAAGGACAGGAGTGATCAGCTGATCACTCCAATGTTTGTAAACAACTGGGGACACATAGTACTAAAGTCAACAAGGCATTGCCCTGTCACTGCTCCCTTACTCCTTACTGGCAACTGAAATAATGCAGCATTGTATCCATCCTAGGAGTGATGCTGTAGGAACAGGTGCATTTTCTTTGTTGACATGTTTCTGATTGTTTGTATCAGTACAGTACTTACTTTGTCTATTTGGACATATGTCTAGTTGTGTCAAATAGGAAGTGCTTTACATCACTTTCTGTTCATTCATGAGTTTCTCAATGGGTGGAAGCACTCACTATAGAGGCTTCAACCCATTGATAACTGGATGATAGTAAATATTTTACTATCATCAGTTTCTGAATGAATGGGAAGCCTCTGTACTGAGTGCTCTCCGTTCATTTAGAACATAGGCTGCAGAAAAAGAGATTAAGGACTTTGTGTCCTCAATTTCTGTTTCTATTTCAAAAGGGAACTGTCAGGGGTCCCACAGTAAAAAGTAATAATAATAAAGAATAATAAAACTAAACAAAATACTCCCCACACACACCCATGCACACATATTATAATATATGTGCATGGGTGTGTGTCTGGGGAGCACATGAGCCTTTGCACATGTCTAATAATTATTAGACATGAGCAAAGGCTAAAAATTTGTCCGGACAAAATAAGCGGAAACTAATGTTTTCATTAGTTGTTTCAAACGAAAAAAAAATGTATGCTATTTTGGTGCATGACGTCACATGATGCTGTGCATCTATGTCATCTGGTGACATCAAACGTCTGTTGTGGGGCACAATTTTCTGTTCTTGCCTTGGGCGCAAAAGGAGCTAGCTACACCTCTGCATTACAATACTGATTTGTCTCTGATTTGTTTAATTATAGTGGACATGTTTTTGCTGCTGCTAGTATGACACTGCTTGTTTCTCTAGTGCAGACCACATTATCTTGAACCAGCAGAGTACTGTATCTTTCTATGCAGAAATGTTTTTATCTCTGTCTGTACACTAATGATTGTGTGTTTGTGGACATATTTTGTTGTGTCAGTAGGCTACTGATATGTCTCTGTGGAGATGTTTCTAGTTGTGTCAGTACAGTACTGATTGTACCTCTGCAAACACTTTCTTGGTTGTATCAGTACGGTACTAACTCTGCAGGCACATTTCTAGATTTATATGTACTGCATATTTGTGGATTGTATATTTCCAACGTTTCTGGTTGTGTATAATACGAGGGGAATTTATGAAAACAACAAAATCTGGAGCAGTTGTGCACGGCAACCAATCAGCTTCTCTCTTTTATTTTCAAATCTTAACTAAACAAACTGAAGAGAGAAGCTTATTGGTTGCTATGGGCAACGGCTCCAGATTTTGTCTGCTCCAGTTTTAATAATTTCCACTCAATGTGTCTCTAAGGACATGCTTACTTTTTAATGATAATTGATTGAGACATTATTTTCTTGTGTTCATTTCCACTGTAATTTTGGAAATTCTATCTTTTTAAAAACAAATTATGAATCTGCTACATCTATGATTATTTCCTTATGTTCATGATTTATGATCTTGTATGTTTATAGGGCCACGCTGCAAACAGCATTCATTGAGATTAGTCAGAGCATGTCTGCATAAATACTTCTAAGTCCAAACAACTTTAATAAGCCAATTCAACATTGCTCAATTAATCAAATTAGCTTAAATATAAACAAAGTAAAATTAGAATTAATTAAAAATAACTAATTAGTGATAATCTAAAGAAAAATTTTAATATTAGGTTTATTAAATAACAATTTCATTGCCTAATTAAAAAGAGGAGATTTAATGATAAACCACCAAATCTTGCTTTTTATCTTAAATTCAGACATTGTATCCCTAAAGCTCCCACATTTTAAAGTTGAAATATGGTCAGCTGGTCCTGCACTGTACTTGATGACATCAAGGAATGGCAATATTCCAAAGCTGGAGTGGCACCAAGGAAGAGCATCAGCTGGTGTGAGATTGAGGATTAAGATATGTATTCCTCTGCATCACAATATCCTAGACTAAATGAGCATTAAATCATGAATATAAAGAAGGGGCACCGTAATGTTTTTGGTTTTTTTACAGCTAACCGGAGCTTTCTTGCAGTTGGATTGGCACTACTGTATTAAACCTATCTATATTTTATAGGTTTCTTGTTGACAATTGCAAATATACTCACAACATTTACTTATAACATTTGTAGGTATGCATTTGTTTGTTATTACATTATATATTACTTTTAGTGTTTAAAATATATTATTAAAATAGTTGACAGTGAAAAAAAGACAGTTATGTTGGAGTACTTTGTTTTCTTGGTTGTACTTTCTTTATTTGTATTATTTTATTTCCAATTTTAATCCACCAGATTTCCTAGATTTATAAGCCATCTGTAAATGTAACAATCAATTTAATTTCGGTTATTTAGACTGCATATCAAAATATTCTACTGCAAACCTTTTTTAAAAAATGTTTAACATGTATGTCTAGGCTAAATTTACCCTCAAACCTCCTCCCTCTCTAGAGCATGTGCCATGTTTTTTTTAGCTTTTTCCTTAGATTTTTTAGCAAGAAATAGCTGCTTTATTACTCCATGTGTACACCCCGCTTGCAAAGGTTTTGCAGGGGCAATTGCTGGGAAATCAACCATTTCCCTACACAAAGCATGTTGGCTGGTTCTTTAGAGTCAAACTGCATTGTAGTTTTGCTGGGAAAGAAATGAACATATCATGTGGATCAAGACAAATACGGGTGGGCAAGGGTGGAGTTCTGTGGTTCAGAAGGCAGGGCTGATAACACTAGATAGGAATTCAGTGTAGAAAAGGCACTATGTTGTCAGCCCAAACAGGAAATTAGGAGCACACTGGATTTTTAGCAGATCAACAAGTATTTTTCAGTACATGTCGCTTTTTTAAAGGTATAAATGTGGCTAAATGTACATGTGCTAAAGAGATGTACTGAATGTCCTTTTTCCTGGCTTACACAGACCAAATGTGTACACAAAACACACCAGATTTTCATTTGGGAGTAATTTTGTTAAGCTCAAAAATATACAGGGACATATTTATAAACTTAGGGTGAAGCCAAGTGGATGACCAAAGAAACACCACTCTTTCAACACTGTCTCACAACACTCTAGCCCAGATTACTGGCTGTTTTTTTTCTGTATCTGTATGAAGGAGAATAATTGTGCTTTCTGGAATATATACCATATACTGGACAATATTTTGCCCATTCACCCCTTTGTATCAAGGTCTAACATTGGAACAATGATTTAGGGGTCTATTCACTAACCTGCCGTAGGCAGCCGAGTGAATGACCGACCTGAAGTGAGCCGAACACTGTTCGGCTATTCACTTCAGGCTGGTACGGCTGATTTCAGCCGTACATCGGCTGAAATCAGCCATACATCGGCTTGCTTCGCGTGGCTTCGGGTCGGCCGAACATGCTCAGCATGTTCGGCCGACCCGAAGTGCAGAAGGAGTTTGACTCAGCCGATCCAACGAGCGGCATTCGGCTCGGCTGTTCTGCTCGGTCCCTCATAGGAACGGCCAGATCCTTCTGCAGCTTCGTGGATAGACCCCTTAGTATCAAAGATCACGGGACTGTTCTGCAGAATTTGTGATACTTGGCAACTATGATTTTCTGAGAGAATTAAGCAAATGGTCTGAATGGTTACTATGAGCAACAACTAGGCTTATGTTTCAATGCTTTATTTTCCAGCTTTTAAAAAAAAATCTCTCTAGATATTAAGCATTTTTAACTACATTTTTGCTGAAGATTTTCTGATATATCAACAGCACTTCCGTACTGCTGGCTAATATATATGTTCTTCATCTTGTTTAGCATTTTTTTACAAATACAGTAAAGATTTTTTAAGCAATTATAAGTAAGGGCCAGTAGGGCAGGCTAGAATAGTGAAAATCCTTTTGTACTGGCATTTATTTCTCTTTTGTATTGCTTTCAGAGCTACAACTAAACACTAGGATATCACTCCCACACAGAGATCTCAGTTGCAGGAAAGGAAAAGCAAGCACAAATGTGCTTGGAAATAACAGGATATAGACACTTAATAGCAATTACTGGACAAGTATAGGTCTCTTGAATGGAAAATGAAACCCACTTAAATTGCATTCAGAACGCCATGTAGTAAATTTTAGGATTGTAAGGGAAATAAACACATTATTTAGCTATCCTACCACCTTTAAAATCAATCTAGTCAAAAATATGTACAATATACCTCACAATTTAGGTACGTAG